>NC_139806.1:5973400-6083400 GCF_963457635.1 Microchirus variegatus | reverse complement strand
CGACTACAAAGCGCATGAAGCTTAAGGCTTAAATTGCAGAGGGGTTCTGGGCTTTAGGTGGTAAAGTCCATTTAAAAAAATACAAATCTTGGTGACCATGTCCTGTTGGGCATAGTGAGGTAGCCGCCATTGACCTGTGCAGTTTGGCAAGGTCCAACACCTAAAAATAAATAAATAAAAAGCACAATTTATTATTAAGTAAATATGGATTAAACAAATTGGGTACCATCTGATAGAACATACCTGAAGACATCCCGTGGAAAAGAGGCTCCGTCATAGAAGGGTCGGTTCAGGTCCTCATCGTAGCCATTCAGGACGGGATCTCTCCAGGTCGTGGCGTCAAACATGGAGTCCTCTGATCCAGAAATCTGCCGCAGCGTTCATCACCTCTACAAAACAAGGCAGAATTTGATAAGTCACGATAAAAAAAATTAAAAAAAACAAATGACAAAAGCCTCAGGTAGCTCACCTGGTCCTCACATCCAGTCAGGGCCCACCAATGGATGCCCTCCCTAAACTATACCTGCCTTTCCTGTTCTACACCGACAGTGGAGATAGCAGTTTCTCATGAAACCAACCAAGACATTGGGATTAAGCATCACCCTTGTGACTCTACAAGCTGCCTAAATTGTGCAATCAAGAATTTGAAAGAAAGTCATGGATAATAAAGGACTATAGACTCGTTGGCTTGACTGAAATTGCTAGTGCGTGGTGAGTAGTTGACCCTATGCTCCATCAAAAACCCCACATCTGGGCAAGCCATAAAGTCCCGTCACTTCAACCAGCTGCCAGCTTCGCAAATAAGAGTCAAAAGACCAAGTTTACAAGATCAGGGTTAACCACGAAGCTCCAAACACCAAGTCAATGCTACAAACGCATCAAAAAACGAAAAAAAAATTTTTTTAAAAGCTGCAGCTGCTCACTCCTGCTACATGAGGGTACTTGCACATCAGTCTCAACACTTTAACGTGAAGCCAACTTCTGTCTGATTTTCTCAACATCACGACTCCTGGAATTCAGCCCACAAAAAAAAAAGTTCTAACACAATCGGAGTTGTCTCTCTCGGCCAGGTTTGCGTCCTCCTAAAGAAACTAAACGCGCTCTAATCCTGCAACCTACAATCCCCATTTATGAAATAAACTATGCAGGATAGCCCTGCATCCCTAAGACGCCTAACGCACGGTTTTGCAGGGGGAACATAAATCCCCTGCTGGGAGGCCTCCCAACATGACGCGCAAAAAGACTATGAACACAAAAAGGTTCAAGGCCAATCTTTAGAGGGAAATAAACTTGGCAGAGTAAGACAAGTCAGCATTAATATTGAATTACAGTTTAATTAGCGATTACAAAGGCTGACGGCAGCACATCAATTTTAAGACTTAAACGGATATCACAAGTGTGCCAACAAATGCCAGATTTCACATTTCATAACATTATCCATGGGCTGAAAAACACCTAAAATCTAACATAACACTACACTTTAGCTTCATAATCAAATCAGGAACCAGTTATCAAGGCAATTAACCAGTTGAGAATAAAAGGAATTCCTACTCTAGCTCGTCGTAATCGATTACTACATTTTTACAGCACTTTGAAACAACTTTTAACAAGCTACAGGAAACTTTGATGTATTTACAACGTTTCATCAGCTTCCAAGGTGCAACTATGAGAGAGCGAATGAGGTCCGTCCTGGTCCAGTCAAGTCAATTTGTTAGTCTTGGTCAAAAGGTCAGATCCATGTCAATCATCACTCACACACACTCACGTTATCAATCAATCAATCAATCAATCTTTATTTATATAGCCCACAGTTTACAAAACATAGTTTGTCTCACGGGACTTCACAGGGTTGGTAACATCCTCTGTCCTTAGACCTTCGACCAGGGTAAGGAAAAACTACCAGGGAAAAAAAAAACCCTTGTAAAAGGGAAAAAGGGTAGAAACCTTAGGGAGAACCACAGGTGAGGGATCCACTCCCTGGACGGACAGACGTGCAGTAGATGTTACCCAAAACATACAATACACAATGACAAGAATAAAAAGTGAAAAAAAAAAGAAAAAAGTCTTTAAATGCCAGGATCATCTGGATCACTGGGTTTATCACAGCCTGTAGTGAAGACTGTTGTGGTCAGAGACTTGAGGATGACGGAGTCTTCTTTCCTGTCCTGACCTCATGTCGTTCACTGGTGTCAGCAGAACTGTAAGAGATTAAAATCAGTTAGAGATGTGCTATATGTAGATTTATGTGCTACATCTCATGGGGGTACATCAGGTAAGTGGTGAGGGATGAAAAATCAAGGACGGGGTAGAGAAAGTGCGGCTCGTGCAAAGTCTGTGTGCTCATTCTAAGTGCATGATGGGAAATTCCCCCAGCAGTCTAAGCCTATGGCAGCATAAGATAGACTATTCTAATCAGGACTACCTGATCTAGCTTCGACTATAGGCTATGTTAAAAAGGTAGGTTTTCAGTCTCACCTTAAAGGCAGAGACCGAGTCAGACTGTCTGACTGAAAGCGGAAGTTGGTTCCACAGGAGAGGAGCCTGGTAGATAAATGTTCTACCACCGATTCTACTTCTAGTTATTTTAGGAATAACCAGTAGACCTGAGTTCAAGGAGCGCAGCGGTCTATTCGGCTGATATAAAGTGATTAAGTCACAAATGTAAGAAGGTGCCTGATTGTTCAGGGCCTTGTATGTAAGTAAAAGTATTTTAAAATCGATTCTACTTTTCACTGGGAGCCAGTGAAGAGAAGCCAGGACAGGAGTTATATGGTCACGTCGTCTGGTTCGAGTCAGTATCCGTGCTGCTGCGTTCTGGACCAGTTGAAGGCTTCTCAGGGACTTACTAGGACATCCAGACAGTAAGGAGTTACAGTAATCCAGCCTAGAGGTTATAAAGGCGTGGATAAGTTTCTCAGAGTCTTGTCTTGATATAATATTTCTAATTGTCTTGATGTTGCGAAGGTGGAAGAAGGCTGTTCTACATATATGCTTAATATGTTCATCCAGCGATAAATCCTGGTCAAACAGGACTCCTAGGTTCCTTACTGTAGTGCAAGGGACTGGAGTGTTACTGCCTAGGTTTAGAGCTCCAAGTGCTGCTCTTATATCTTTTGGCCCAAGGACCATGACCTCAGTTTTTTCTGTGTTAAGCATCAGAAAATTACGAGTCATCCACGTCTGTATGTCTATGAGACAATCCTGGAGTTTAATAGATGGGTTTGGGTCGTCCGGTCGTGCAGATACATATAGCTGAGTGTCATCTGCATAACAATGAAAATCTATGTTGTGTTTCCTGATAATGTTGCCTAATGGCAGCATGTACAGGGTAAAAAGAATAGGTCCAAGCACAGAACCCTGAGGAACTCCGTAGTTAACCTTAGTGAGTATGGAGGATTCCTCGTTTACACTAACAAACTGAAATCTGTCCGATAAATAGGACTTGAACCAGACAAGTGCCGATCCTCTAATCCCAACGTCTTGTTCTAGTCTATGTAACAGGATCTCATGATCTATAGTATCAAATGCTGCACTGAGATCCAACAGAACCAGTATAGAAGCCAGTCCTTTTTCAGAGGCCATAAGAATATCATCTTTTACTCTAAGTAGTGCAGTCTCTGTACTGTGGTGGGTTCTAAACCCAGACTGGAACTTTTCAAATACATTATTGCTACACAGGTGATTACACAACTGTGTGGCTGCAGCTTTTTCTAAAATCTTTGAAATAAAAGGAAGGTTTGAGATCGGTCTATAGTTACTCAGAATGCTACTGTCGAGAGAAGGCTTTTTAAGTAATGGCTTAATTACTGCCATCTTAAAGGCCTTTGGGACACAGCCGCTCAGTAAAGACATATTTATTTGATCTAGTAAAATATTTCCAACTTGTGGTAGAGCCTCTCTAAGGAGTCTAGCTGGTATAGGGTCCAACTGACATGTAGTTAGTTTAGAGGAGGAGACCAGTGAGGTCAGCTCCCGGAGGCTTATAGGAATAAAATGATTCAATACATGTAAAGCTGGAGCCGCAGTTAAGTCTAGGCTCGCTGTACTAAACTGGTTGGTAATTCTATCTCTGATCGTTTCTATCTTATCGTTAAAAAATGTTATAAAGTCATTACTACTCAGCGATCGAGGGATCGATGGATTCGTTGTATCATGGCTCTCTGTCAGCCTGGCTACAGTGCTGAAAAGGAACCTGGGGTTGCTCTTATTTTTCTCTATTAACTCTGAGTAATAAGAAGTTCTTGCATGTCTAAGAGCTTTTTTATATATATCAAAACTGTTCTTCCACAAGACATAGTGACTGTCATTATGTGTGGAACGCCACGTTCTTTCTAACTTCCGTGTACTGAGCTTTAACGCTCGAGTTTGGGCTGTGTACCATGGGGCAGACTTGTCCCGGGTGATAACCTTTCTCTTAAGAGGAGCAACAGTGTTTAGAACTGTTTGCAAGGTTAAATTTGTGTTATCCACTATTCCATTAAGTTCCGTGGGAGAGATGTTTCTATAGTCATCCTCTGTGATAAAACATGGCTGGAGGGCAGACGAGAGCTGTTCAGTGAATTTTTCAACTGAACTGTCGGATAAACAGCGACTGTAATAATGCTGCTGTTTAGGATCAGTAACATTAGTAAGTACAACCTCGAATGAGATCAGACAATGGTCCGATATCAAAGGATTCTCATCAAATACTACCAAGTTACGTATGTCAATACCATACGTCAAGATAAGGTCAAGTGTGTGTCCATAACGATGTGTTGGTTTGTTAACCTGCTGCTTGAAGCCAATTGATTCAAGCAAAGCTTTAAAAGACGAGCCAAGACTATTATTGGCTACGTCCACATGAATATTAAAATCACCTACTATGATGATTTTATCTGAACAGAGAACTAAATCAGATAAAAAATCTGCAAAATCACTTAAAAAGTCGGAGTAGGAGTTCGGTGGTCGGTATACAACGATAAGCTGGAGTCTGTTATTCTGTTTAATACTTGAGTCTAACAGACTTAGAGTAAGGTGCTCAAATGATTCATAAGTACACGTGGGTCGAGAGGTGAGCGAAAGTATACAGTCAGATATAGCTGCGACCCCTCCACCTCTGCCATTTCCTCTAGGGGTATGAACACTGGTGTGGGAAGGAGGCGTTGCTTCGTTTATAGATACATAATCATTCACTTGAAGCCATGTTTCTGTTAAGCAGAGCAAGTCAAAATCCTGTTCGTGTATCAGTTCATTCACAAGCAACGCTTTTGAGCGGAGAGAACGAATATTTAACAAACCACACTTAAAACTGTTCGTTCTCGGCTCGGAGAATGTCCTTGTGTTTATTCTAACAAGGTTACTATGAATGACTCCTCTCCTGTTTCTCCGTGACTGTCTAATGTATGGAGCCCTAGAGGCAGACACTGTGTTAATCCTAAATCTATGTTCATATATAGCTTTATCTTTATATATAGCATAGTCATTATCTATAGGGGGCGACTGAACGAGTGGGAGCACAGAGAAGCGTGTTAAACTGCAACTCTGTTTCCTGGTCCCGACTGCTTGTTGTCACGTTTTGGTTCTAATAAACGTTGTCATATTTCTGGAAAGGAGGGAAGCTCCATCCAGAGTGGGATGAACACCATCCCGTCTAATAAGACCAGGTTTTCCCCAAAAACTTTGCCAGTTCTGTGTGAAGCCCACGTTAGGAAAACAAAGTAGGATAAACAGATCAGAAATGATAGACTGGCACAGTCATGACACAGCGGCCATGAAGAATCAAGAGACGGATGTTAAAAAGCACAGAGGAGGTATAGTAAGGGCACAGAGAAAAATAAACTGCACTTACTCTTTGAAATTTTACCACAACTAAGAACGCAATCTAATTAAGTTGGACATTCACGGATGCCTGGTGCTCCTCTTCAGGATGAGTCAAGGAAGGAAGGTATGGTTAGGGTTAGGTTTTAGTCACTTACCGTACATGGATACGGATTGGCATCCATGTTGGCCTATGTAAAATCCCTAGACGCGCAGGGCCAGATGTACAATAACACAAATAGGCCGCGAGGGTAGACGGCCGTCATTGCCTACTTGTATTACGGTAAGACAAAGCCAGGTACTATGTTTGTAGATCACAAGGATTTATTTTTGCGTTCTAGGGCTAACGGTTGATTAATGGCCACGATGGAAAGAAGAAATACAAAAATAAAAAAAAGGCACAGTTGCCAAAAACAAGGCATAATATTAAACCTCTTTTAAGATCTGGTCCTCCAACTGTTAGTGCTAAGTTGTCGGTGTGATTCAGTAATTAGCTGCGGGCAGCCTAGCAAGTGGGTTGCCGACACCTAAATACCGTCACAAGTTCTTTTGTTTATTCCCCTACTCTGCAAACCCTACCAAACATGGAGGCCAACGAGTTAGCACCCCAAAGAAGAAAAAAATATGGACTCACCCCTTGTTGACGGGACCATAAAAAGAAAAAGTTAGTGCATTACAACCCATCTTCACTAAATATCTACTTTAATGTGAACTGCTGAACAGAATCTCAACCATTCAATCCAGACGACGAGTGTTCGTCTTGGTCCAAAGGTCAGAATAACGTCAGTCCAAGTCAGTCTCACACACACAAACACAACCCAACATTCTTTCAGACAAGCCGCCAGAGAACTTCTTCCACCGCCTCAGTCACACACACTTCACTCTTTCAAATCACTCGTTCAGCAGTTCCACTAAATGTAACCGAGGACCAGATTAACTATTTGACAGGTGGAAAGCCGGAGATGAGAAAGTACGTGGCCATGATGGACAATGCAGATGGATATAGGCCAAGTGGCCAAGAAAGAGTGGGGACACGGCGGCCACCCAGAATTAAATCATGACACCTACAATTTCGAAGGTCTTCATGAAGATCGATCTGGGGGAAAAAAAACAAACAAACAAAAAATGTTTGAGTCCAGTCTTCAGCCTCAACAATGTTCATCTTCCTGCAGTTACAGGTGTAAAATGACTAGGTCAGAATGTGGTTGTATGAGGTACAGACAAGGTTCACCTAGCCTGAGATAGATTTATCTTGGCGACACAAACGTACATAGTCAGAAGTGATTTTAGAATAAAGCGGAATAAGATTTAAAGAATGCCTGTTAAAAGGGACAATGTGTATAGTATTTATGGGTTTATATAACCCAAAATCCACTTTTTTATACATATGTGCTCCTGCATTGTCTAGTCTCTGTATAACAGTTTTTGTTTCATTTTCGTAGTGTTTCAAAAAGTCATTTAAAATAACATGGTCGCGGTTGCATAGCCACTGTTAGCAGCGAGACGCCATGTTTCTACCGGAGCCTGTAAGGACAAACGCGAGAAAACAAATCAAGCGTCTCTTTACTTGTAGCAGAAGTCCCGCCTCCTCTCTCTCCGCTTCGTCTGCTACGGCCGCGGTAGCTCGCCCTCTCCCTCGCCTCACGAACCTCATCTGCTGACACGGAGAAAGACGACGAGGACGACATTTGACCGGCTGCGGATATCGTAGCGCTCAGGGAAGGGAGGGGGTGAGCAGAGTGCCATCTCCAGAGTGCCATCTCCTCTAGATGGCACTATAAACTACTTACTTCACCTTTAAGGAATGCCTGTTAAGTTCAAGTGTAAAAATCTCAGTACCTCATACAGCCACACTTGTTTTTGTGTTTAAAACCTTTATATATTATACATTTGTGATTAAATTAATGATATATTTATCAGTTAAAGGCATTATGTTAATTAGCCATTACGTTTTCATTGGGTAGTGTTTCCAAAGTTGTCACTCACCTTTTTTTTGACAGTCTCTGGGTTTTGTATACGACGTGTTCGACCAGGTCTCCGTGAGCAGGAAGCAGAATGTTCCTCTAAAAAAATTGACAACAAAGTTGCATTTGAATGACTACATTTCAAGTTTAGAAAAAAAGAGTAAGTCTGAATCTACCTTTAAACATTTAACTCATTAAAAATCAAGTAAATCTTTCCAGTGAAAAACTCAATAGTAATGAATGCAACAGTGAAATAGCATAGCACAGCAGCCATTTAAACTTGCTTTTAGTGCTGTTTTGACCATTTTGATAATGGATTGGTTTAAGCGTTTGTGTACGGACCAAACCTTAACAAAAATCACAGATTAATGAAAATAAAAATTGCAGCCCTATTCAAACCAAGTATGTAAATGCTGTGACCGGACAAAATGGCTGCCAATGCAGATGACTAAGCTACAACTGAGCGAACATTAAAACAAAAATGTAGCCACTGCTGGCTCAAATAGTTCTATTTTGTACAAAGTACTGGCTGCAATTAAGCTAACAGTGAGACAATTTAGATCACATTGAGCCAAAGCTGTAATTGAGTGCATTAAGCTAAGGCTAATTTTGAGAATATATGCTATCACCAAGCCAACATTGAGCTTACAATGGAGCACAGCTGAAGCAAAAGATGAAATTGAGCAACCAGCTAACATTAAGGCTAACACTGAGCTAAGGCTAATACTAGTGAGTAAATAATTACCCAAAATTAAGCTTAAAAAAAATTAGCTAAGATTAAGGCAGAATTTAGATGACAGTGAAGAGCTACGTTTGAGCACATCATTCAGCAAACAGCATCGCCTTAAAGACAACTTGACAAAAGTTACTCACCATTCTGATCTGGCCACCAGGCTGGACCAGGACTAACGCGCCATCTTGTCGCTCCTTCTGCGTTTTTATACACCAGCTGATGCACGCGATCACCTTTTCGGCGTCTGACGTCACGCCGCCTGACGTCACGCCGCGGTAGTTTTCTTCTTTTTTCCAAGAGTGTATTTCGCGTATTTTCTTTCGTGTATGCAGCTCCTCTTCACAGTAACAGCACAACACTGTCGACTGGAGGAAGTTAAATACGAAGAGGAGGAAGCAATCAGCGGTCACATCATCAGCTGAAAACCACCTGCGTGAAGACGAGCAGCAGGTGTGTTGCACGTCACCAATCAATCAGCCTCCTCATTAACATTATGGGGCATTACCGCCACCTACTGGCGCGGCGTGTGGGTCAGGCTCCATTCTCACCTCCTAAATTTCCAGAGGCGATTCTAGAGTCTGTAGGGGTCTTAAGCAAAAATTCCCAGGGGGCCATTCCAACCAGTGTTCATCACCATTATGTTATAAATAATCTGACACCAATTAAAAATGTATGAGTTACTTTTTTTTTTTCAAAATAACATGGAAAAACCTTGTAATTGAAAAGTATGTGAGAATATAAATGTAAAGAACAATAAAATACTGTAAATAGCTTTTAAAAAACAATATAAACTTATTACACACACTGAAGAAACCACATTATAAAACAATATAAATCTACTTATCTTTCTTTTTACTTTTTATTCTATTCTGCTCTGTAGCACTTTGAGATTGCTTAATGTAAAGTGCCATAAAAATAAAATCTATTATTATTGTTATTATTATTATTATTAATAATAATAATAATAATAATAATAATAATAATAATAATAATAATAAATATATAGAACAATAAAATACTGTAAATAACTGAAAAAAACATAGATAAACTGAGTAAAAAAGATATACATTACACTGCAAATAATCCCCTTTATTTCGAACATGTGAATAATAACAACAACGAAAGAAGAAATGAAAATAATAATAATAATAATAAAAAAACAACAACAACAAAATACAAAATAAATATACAAAATGAAGCAACAAAATACAGTTTAACATGTCCGAAAGGAGTAGTAAGAAGAATAACTTATATAATACTACCTCTTCTCCATTTTCTAATTTTTATCACGTATTATTTTGGCTATGCAGAACGATAACTTCACACAGGTTAAAGTGAGGTGGGGCCCCTTTAGGGAGGTTTCCTACTGAGATGTCATTGCAAATCACCCATTGTTTTTTAAGGGGGACGGGGAGGCGGCTGGTCACTGCACATTTCAGTGAAAACAGCCCTCAGGCTCCCGAGTGTAGGGGGCCCCCTTATCAGCTCGGGGCCCCAAGCAGTTGCCTGCCTTGCCTGTTCACAAGCTGCGCCTCTGTAAATGTTCTCCTACTTATTTAAATATAAACTAATAATATATATACACATCAATTCAATATATATATATATATATATACAGCTTCCTTTTCTTACTTTTTTCTTCTATTGTTTGCTCCACTTTGTTTTTGACCGTCATGCCGGTCTTTTATTTTGACGGACCGCACCGGATGTTATGGCAGGTGCCGTCACCGTTCCGCTTCACTCTCTTCTTCATTGGAAGAGCGCGGGGAGGACGCTCGCGCAGCCTGAAGGGAGGAAGAGTTTGTGGAAAGTCGAGGACAAACATGCGGCGTCTCCTTCAAGCTTCACCTAAACCACACTTTTCCCTGAGCTGAAGGAGAAGGAAGAAGAAGAAGAAGGAGGAGAAGAAAGAAAGAAAAGAAGGACAAACCTCGGAGTGTAAAGAATGAACTGAAGCGTAGCCGTGAGGAAGAGGAGAGAGAGGAGAGGAGGGGGAGACGGGAAGAGCCAGATCCGTTCACTACCATCGATCCAGTATTGAGGTATCGATCCAGGCCTGTTTTTCCAGGAACAGATGCACAGAGCATTAGCATTTGGCTAATGCTCTATGATATGGAAACACATTTGTTCCACCATGTTTTTTTTTATGTAAGTCATTATAAACTGACACATTTTCTGGAAAATTATCGAAAAAAATAAAGAGTTACTACCTCTGACCACAAAATAACTCCTACTTTTAATCTGTAAGTAAGCCGTGATGCTAATTTAGCATTTTCAGTGAGTCTTTTTTACTTTGTCATTCAATTATGAAATACTAAGTCAGTCACTTTTAAGTAGTAAGTCATCATTTTTGCTATAGTAACTCATGTTGAATTACTAAGTCTAGTTTTGAGTCATTATGTTTAGATAATCGTGATACTAAGTCTCTGAGTAAGTGTTAGTAAGTTAGTAAGGTAGTAACTAAATTGTTATTTTAAGATAATTGGTCATTTTGAAATACTATGAGTCAATAATTTTGATAAAGTAAGTATAGTTCTGGTACTAAGTCACAGGTTTTGAGTAAGTAAGTCTTTATTCGGTGTAAGTAAGCTAATAAGAGAAGCTAAGTCATTATTTTTGAGATATTAAATTGTTATTTTTAGGATAATTGGTCATTTTGAAATACTATGAGTTACTAATTTTGATATAGTAAGTCTATTATGTTACTAAGTCACAGGTTTTGAGTAAGTCTTTATTCGGTGTAAGTAAACTTATAAGGGAAACTAGGTCGTTATTTTTGAGATATTAAATTGTTATTTTAGGATAATTGGTCATTTTGAAATACTATGAGTTACTAATTTTAAAAATAGTAAGTATAGTTCTGTTACTAAGTCAGGTTTTGAGTAAGTAAGTCTTTATTCTGTGTAAGTAAGCTAATAAGGGAAACTAAGTCATTATTTTTGAGATACGTGGTCGTAATTTTCTGAAAGTTAGTCATTTTGAGATACATTGAATTACTAAGTCATGTCTATATTGAGTCATTATGATGATTAAGGGAAACTAAGTCTTTATTTTGAGATACTAAGTCATACTTTTGAGAAAGTAACTCACTATTTTGAATAACTAAGTCATGCCTATATTGAGTCATGATGCTAAGACACTTAGGCGTTATTCTGAGATATCAAGTTATAGTAACCGTGTTACTGTTATTTAAGTCATTATCTTTGGACAATAACTTGTTATATTGTTAGTTTTCAATGAGTCATTATATTGAGAACATTTCCCATCATAACGACTTTACTGTGTCTTTATTAATAATTTCATCAGGAAATGTTTGAAACAAGCTTCAGCATTATTTATAACGGCTTCAGTCATATGTTTATAAGAGGTTGACTCATCAGAGCTAAATCTATGCAACACTTGTCTGTGCATGCACTGACTAACAACACAACTCTGTCATAGGAAATTACTGTCCTGTGTCATCACCATGGCAACCACCAGTGTCTCCTCTAATGGGGAAGCAGTAGAGACGTTGGTCATCATCGTCTCTCGCTCAGTCGTCACTTTTAAAGTCAACAATGTGCTAATTTTGCTTTTGAAACTTGTAAACATGTCACAGATTATGTACGCATGTGGTTTCCCAGAATACGTCACATCAGATTACTGATTTCTCAAAAAACACGGAAAAATCAAACAAAGCAAGCATTTTGCTTCACAAAATAAAAGAAAACCTAAATTTCCTTTTTTCAGCCAAAGACAAAAATATCTAAATTATTCCAGATTACAACATTGAAATGATGCACTGTGTGTGTCGTGATTATTTTAGTAGATTTAGTAGGACAGTGTGTCACTAACCGACAAAGAACTTCACAACCAGTCCACGTTTAAGGTCCAGATAAAAATGATTTGGGGAATAAACGGTTGTGTAAGTTTTGAAAACACATAAAAGAGCGAGAGAGAAAGAAAAGAAAAGATGTTTTGTATCAAATTTTGCCAAAAGCTACATTCCATTACAAACTTGTAGAGACAGAAACAATAAAACACAGAGAAAAGCTCTTTTTTTTTTTTCATGTGCTCAAAACCCAGCATATTGGGTTAGGATAAATTTTTTTCCCCCCACATTTATTGATACATTTGTATATTTTCTGGCATAATCTGTAAATAGGCGTAAATGTTTATAAACACTTTTTTTTTCTTAAATAGTATATATATATATATATACACATATATGTGTGTGTATAGTATAGTACATATGTATGTATATGTATGTACATATACACACATATATATGTGTATATGTACGTACATATATACACATATATGTACGTACATATATACACATATATGTACGTACATATATACACATATATGTACGTACATATATATACAGTATATATACATATATACAGTATACGTACATATATGTGTATATATGTACGTACATATATGTGTATACATGTACGTACATATATACACATATGTGTACGTAATTATATATAGACATATATGTATGAACATATATATACACATGTGTATATATGTACGTACATATATATACAGATATATATGTACGCACATATATACACATTATATACGCACATATATCCACATACATATACACTTAGTCTCTTCTGTAGTGAAATAAATATATTAAATATATATAAATATATAAATATTTTTATAAAATAAAAAATATTTTTCATACTTTCATGTATGGAAAATACTCATGTCTCAGCAGTTTTTACGTCAAAATAAAGAGATGTAAAAACAAATGACCTAAAACTTGAGTACATTTTGTATCAGAAAAATTACTTTTGATACATAAGTGCAGTAAATAGAAGTAATTTTCCGGTAAGATACTGTTAAGCTCGGGTTACTACTCGGCCCGGGCGTAACATAAATTTGGGGCTCGTCCGGGATTTATGTTACGCCCGGGACGAGGAGTAACCTGAGCGTAACGTAAAAAGTGCTCCCCCCCCCTTTTTCCCTACTCCCAGTGACCGAGTCGACCAAAAGTTGCAGTCCAACACAAATTTATTTTGAAACACAGTGTAGTTTTACTTCAGGGTGAGTACGGCCAAAATAACAAACACAACCTCAATAGAAAAACTAGATTACCTCGCCAATATAAATAGTAAAATAAAATACCGGACTCTAACCTGCCTCCCAGACACAAAACAGGAGAAGTTCACAAATTCAGCATCTCCATCCACCACCTGCATCTCAAGTATCTTTTTAATAAGGTACTTTTTACAAGAGTGGCTAAAAAATATTAGATTAAATGTGTGTCACACACACACACACACACAATACATGTTCGAGGCAGATGGTGAAGAAAAATGTTGACATTTTCATCACTTTTTATCGGTGCTATTCTGTTACAAAGATCGTAAATAGTTAAAGAAGAAGAAGAAAAGTTTTTCCCCTCTCGACCAGATGATTGTGTTTCAAATCATAGATTCAGCCAAGTTGGCGAGTCCACGTCCAATGTGGTTATAAGATCTTCACTTAGTCCTGCAGTGATGGCATGACTTTGTGCTGAATCAGGCTTTTTTTTTTTATTTCGTGTGGCTTTACCACGGTTCACAGACCCCGTTGCGTTCTGCTGTGTTATCTTTGCAGTCAAGATGCAGAGCCCTCCTGCTGCTGCTGCTGCTGCTGCTGCTGCTGCTGCCACGCTGACTCTGACCGCGCTCAGCGTTCTCTTCACCCTGGACGGTCTGAGCGCTCAGCAATCTGACAAGAACCACACAAAGAACCAGAACCACGGGACGGAATCACAGAGGCAGCCGCACATTATATTCATCCTCACAGACGACCAGGTGTGTGTGTGTGTGTGTTAATGTGTATCCGTTAAACTCTGTTGGACGAGGTCCACTTTAAAAACTGACTTTGACCAGTTATCCGCGTGGGGGACAGACGCCTGGTCCTAATGAGGCGGAACCTCACGGTAAGACGAGAAATTGCCGGTTTGTTTTTGAAGTGTGCTCTGAGGAGTTTCTGACTCATAAGCCGTGTCTCAACAGTCGAGGCCGCGTCCTCTGAGCGTGCGTTCGTCGTCCAGATTCAGAGTCGCGGCGTGTCCCAACTACTGTCACGCAAGTGATCAACCATCCGTATCCCAGCCTGTGGCAAAGCAATAAGGGTGGCGGTAAAGCACCTTTTCAGCTACACTACCGTTCATTTTCCATTAAAAGTCACACTTTTATTCATCAAAAGAGTTGCACAATGAATAGAAAATATAGTCAAGACATTGACAAGATTAGAAATAATGATTTTTTGAAGCAGCAAAACTGTTTTCAGCTGTGCTAACATCATTGCACAAGGGTTTTCTAATCATCCAATAGTCTTCTAACACGATTAGCAAACACAATGCACTATTAGAACACTGGAAATGGGCCTCTATACACCTTTGTACATATTCCATTAAAAACCAGACGTTTGCAGCTAGAATAGTCGATGACCACATTAACAATGTATAGAGTGTATTTCTGATTCATTTAATGTTATATACATTGACAAAAGTGCTTTTCCTTGAGCCCAAAACGATCTCGTATTCATAACTTTAGCTTTGCAGAGCCTGATTTGCAAAGGTCACATCGCTGTTGATGTGGGTTTCTAATAAACAGTTTTCCTTCCACGAAATAAACAAACTGCTCATTGGAAAAGTCCACGCCGTAAACAAAAGGCTGAGCCACACAGTAAACACAGACAGAGCAGCAGTGGCGACGTTGAACCTTATTACCTGGACGCCCCTTTTCTCCTACTGGGTCACTGGTGTGAACATTCAGAGCTGTAGATTTAACAAGGAGTTTAAAAGTACTGTCTCGAACAGGGAATCCCAACGCGAGGGCAGTGAATGGTCATTAATTACATGTGTTTTTAATTTTCAGTTTTTGTAAGTGAAGTTTTAAATTGCTGTGGAATATGTGCGATAGATTTTAAGACCTATTATAGCAGGTCTTATACGTATATGGCAATATTGTGACCTTTTATCTGTAAGGGACAAGGGCCTTTCTGCACGGAGTTAGCATGTTCTCCTCGTGTGTGCATGGGTTTTCTCCGGTTTCCTCCCACAGTCCAAAAACATGCAATATGGGGATGAGGTGAATTGGTCACTCTAAAGCAGGGGTTCTCAAAGTTTTGATACCTGAGGGCCAATTTAGGAACCCAACATTGGACTGAGGGCCGCCAAAGGGAAAAAAAAGAAAAAAAACTAAAAGAAATCCCATTTGTAATAACTATGGCGTCTAAAATTGGACAAAACCGACATACTATACTACGTCGTCCAAAATGTGACATTTTTTTTATTTATTTATTTTTGGTCCAAAATTTGACAAAAACGTCATACTGTACTATGTCGTTCAAAATTGTAAATTTTTTTAGTGAAAACAGTTTTGGTCCAAAATTTGACAAAAACGTACAATACTATGTCGTTCCAAATTTGACAAATTTTTTTCAAAAAAAATTGGTCCAAAATTTGCCAAAAATGACATATATGCCGTCCCAAATTTTACATTTCTTTTCCAAAAAAATCTTGTTCCAAAATTTGACAAAAATGACATATATACCTTCCCACATTTTTGGGAAAAATTTTTAATGCCAAAATTTGACAAAAACGTCATACTATACTTTGTCACTATGTCATCCAAGATTTGATGACATAGTAAATACAGTTGTACAGTTTACACTTATTGGTCTGTATCCGGTAATGTCCAATAAACATTTAACAAGCTTAGTAGCTCCTGGATTAAAACTATCAACTGTAATTCATTGCGGGCCGCCAGGAATGTTTCTGCGGGCCGCCATTGGCCCCCGGGCCGCACTTTGAGAACCAATGCTCTAAAGTGACCTGTAGGTGTGAGAGTGAATGGTTGTTTGTCTCTATGTGGTCCTGTGATGGACTGGTGATCTGGATAAAGTGGTAGAAGATGGATGGATGGATGATTTTGTTGTGAAAAGCTAACCCTTTCAAATATGACATGCAGCCCAGCTTTACTAACCACATGTTGAAAGATATGCAACTGATTATTTATCTGCACTGAATTTTTTGTATCCCTGCGTTCTCATAAAAACAATAATATTTATGGGACTTTTATGTGCCAGCACTCACAGTTCAGTTTGGGACTGAAATGACTTTGTCAACAAACTGAAACAAAGACGATATTTAACAGTGCGACTCTGTGACAGGGCTTCAACGACATCGGCTACCATAACCCGACCATCAAGACACCGACGCTGGACAAACTGGCGGCGGAGGGCGTTCGGCTGGAGAACTACTACGTGCAGCCCATCTGTACGCCGTCACGCAGCCAGCTCCTCACCGGCAGGTACAGACGCTGCATCATCTCCAGGATGTTCTATATTCTTATACACTACCATTCAAAAGTTTGGGCTCACTTAGAAATATACTTATTTTTTGAAGGAAAAGCCCTTTTTTTTCCAATGAATATAACATTAAACGAATCAGAAATACACTCTATACATTGTTAATGTGGTAAACAACTATTCTAGCTGCAAACGTCTGGTTTTTAATGGAATATGTACATAGGTGTATAGAGGCCAATTTCCATTGTTCTAATGGTACATTGTGTTTGCTAATCGCGTTAGAAAGCTATTGGATGATTGGAAAAACCTTGTGAAATGAAGTTAGCACAGCTGAAAACAGTTTTGCTGGTTCTTAAAATCATTATTTCTAATATTGTCAATGTCTTGACAATATTTTCTATTCATTTTGCAACTCTTTTGATTAATAAAAATGTGACTTTTAATGGAAAAACAATGCATAAGTGACCCCAAACTTTTGAACGGTAGTGTATAAAGCTGTTCTGCCTAATCTGATGATTGATTAGGTAACTCCGTGTGGGTCTGTCAACTGATCTGCAGCTGATCTGGTACAAAGGCGATAACACTGGCTTTTTTTATCATTAATTATTCCAGATATCAGATCCACACAGGACTGCAGCACTCGATCATCAGACCCAGTCAGCCCAGCTGTCTGCCCGCGCTCATGGACACGCTGCCCGAGCGGCTCAGAGAGGCCGGCTACACCACGCACATGGTCGGCAAGTGGCACTTGGGCTTCTACAGGTGAGGATGCTGTTCAGGTACGAGCACGGATTCACATTCTCATGTTAGTTATTTATATATTTATTTATTCATCAAATTCAACTAGGGCTCGAGTCCTTGACACTGAAACTTTAAGATGTTGATGTCAAAAGTATTTTATCTGATGAGTCGTCAAGTCCACAGCTGAAGGTAAAACTATTAATAGACACTGTGTTGGTGGGGGTGAAAAGAAGGAGGGGCAGGGGGGTTGGGGTTGGGTGGTAATTGTTCAAACATGTGGATAAACTGTGTGCACGCATTCCTCAAATGCGTTTACAGTGCTGCTCTTGGATGTGAGCGCTCAGAGCAACACAGACGGAACAATGCAAAAGTTCAAACTGCTGATGTCGCAAATGTACATTTGTAGAGACTTTAGAGCAGGGGTTCAAGTTTTGATACCTGAGGGCCAATTTAGGAACCCAAATTTGAACTGAGGGCCGCCACAGGAAAAAAAAAAGAAATAAAAATCCCATTTATAATCACTTTAATGACCAGATTGCAGTTCTGCGGTTTAGCGTTAAGTAATATAAGCGTTAATATAATGTAATTTAAGCGTTAATATAATAACGCTTTATAATTTACTGGGTAATTACCCAGTATTTTGGCCATTGTTCTTACCTTCTAATTACAGGTTAATACTAAGTAACACATTTCTGTTACCATATATTTACTGGGTAAATAGCTAGTAATTGGTGGCTGTAGCTACCTGCTTATTACCAGCTTATAACCCAATAATACACTAAAATTCACCATATACAAATCCAGGTAAATACCCAGTATTTTTGTTTACACTTATTGGTCTGTATCCAGTAATGTCCAATAAACATTTAACAAGCTTAGTACCTCCTGGATTAAAAATATCAACTGTAATTTATTACGGGCCGCCAGAAATTTTTCTGCGGGCCGCCATTGGCCCCCTGGCCGCACTTTGAGAACCAATGCTTTAGAGCCATGGTTCTCAAACTGTGCTTCTGGTCTGGTCACAAACCAGTTGGGATGAAAGGCGCAGACCGACACATGTTCATCATACGAGACAAATGTCATTCCATCTGTGACAAAAATCCTTTTTTTTTAAATTATATATTAAAACTATTGCATTTTTGTAGGTTTCTTTGCAGCAAAGCCATTTGTTTTTGTCGCCTTTTAAACTAAAAGTAGAGTTAGTGAGGTTAAAGACTCACCGTCAATGGCCTGATTTCCTAACGCTACAGTAATGAAGCTGCAGAAAACTAGTTCTCGCTTAGATCGCTTTACATTGTCAGCTTATTGCAGAATTATTGATTGACAACAACAAAACTATTCCCATGGGTCCTTGACATTTTTGTGAATTTGAAAAAATTGCCCTCGACCTGGGTTATTGAAAGTGCATGAAATAGTTAAGGTCAGAGTTGCAACTAACAGTTATTTTCGTAATCAATTAATCATTTGGTCCATAAAATGTCATAAATTGTCCACAAACCAAAATGATTCTGTTTTAATGATTTCTTTGTTATTGTGGAGCAAAGAAACTTAGAAAATATTCACATTTAAGAAGCTAAAACGATCAGAAATCTTGTTTTAATCATGAAAAAAAGCATCAAACCGATAAATCGATTTCAGTAATTGATGATTAATCGATTAATTGTTTCAGCTCTAGTTAAGTTCCCACTTATGTTTCAGTAGCGGTGTAGTGGACGTGAGATTCCGTGCAGCACAACGAGCGAGTAACGTGAAGCGAGAGAGAGAGCGAATGATGACGTGATGCCTGGGTAAATGCAAATTCAACAAAGATCTCTGTCTCACCAAAGAAAATAAATTACAAAGACTGACTTTGACCGAGATCCCAAGGACAATCGCTTGGACCAGATGCAGATTTGCGTGCTGCTAATCAATAAAAGTGGACGCTGTGAGCCAAGGAGCTCTTACAAGATACAACCCTAACACGCCGCTCTTATACGTCCCATGTGTCAGCACATTCGGTCCTGGAAAGTCCTTGAAAAGCTCTTGAATTTGACGCCAATCGAGGTGTGGCAACCCTGTAATTACATTTGTTTCTACCCCGGCTCTAGTTTCTCTTTTAAGTCTTTAACTCGCTTCAGCTTCAACAGACTGTTACACAGACTAACTGTGAACATGTTCGAGCTGCAATAACGCAGAGTGATTCATGCCGTGTGAATATGAACAGACACGTTAATAGATTGCACACGTGTCGCCCGGCAATACTGCGGGTCATTTTCCAGAAAGAACACCGCGTCCAAACGCCCAGACCTCAAAACATGTGGTATCTCCATAGTTTTCTGAGCAGCGTGACGGCTCAGCAGAGTCTTTAATACCTGAGGAGTTCCTGTTCTAATGTAGTCGGAGGGTTTTTAAAACAATCTAATGAGTCCAGTTTGTTTTCATTCAGTCAGACCACCGTGAAAAGGCTGGGTTTGATATGCTTATATGAAAATAAGCACTTAATAAACAGGTAAATCAGTCTTTGATAATGTGTTCCATTACTTTCCCTCGGGGCTCAAGGACAAAGACATTTTATGTGCGGAGAAACCGAGACCGTTAATAAAACAAGAGTAAAACTCCGCAGGGAATCTTTTTACAACATCTGTGAATGTGTCGAGTAAAACGAGACGGAAATCTGAAGCTCACTTTACTCTATCTTTAAGGAGAGCTTGCCTGCCCACGAGAAAGGGCTTCGACACGTTCTTCGGTTCGTTGACAGGAAGTGTGGATTACTACAGGTGAATATATCACTCTCATCTGTGCAGCCAATAATGTGCATCTGTATTTCCTATAACTCACATTTTCTCCACACGCGCGTCTCTAGTTATGGGTCCTGCGACGGACCGGGCGAGTGCGGGTACGACCTTCACGACAACGAGGGCGTGGCCTGGGGTCAGGAAGGAAAATACTCCACCACGCTCTTCACGCAGCGAGCTCGCAAGGTCCTGGCGAGTCACAACCCGACGGACAAGCCGCTCTTCCTGCTGCTCTCCCTCCAGGTATGACGCCGCTAAATCACAAATGTGTCGTTTGACAGAGGCGTAGAGGTGTCGCAGTTCACTGCACTGAAAGAAACAGATATTGAACTTAATTTACACTACCGTTCAAAAGTTTGGGGTCACTTAGGAATTTCCTTATTTTTGAAGGAAAAACACTCTTTTTTTCAATGAATATAACATTAAACTAATCAGAAATACACTCTATACATTGTTAATGTGGTAAACGACTATTCTAGCAGCAAACGTCTGGTTTTTAATGGAATATGTACATAGGTGTATAGAGGCCCATTTCCAGTGTTCTAATGGTACATTGTGTTTGCTAATGGCGTTAGAAGACTATTGGATGATTAGAAAACCCTTGAAAACCCTTGTGCAATGATGTTAGCACAGCTGAAAACAGTTTTGCTGGTTCTTTGACGAAAGGGAATAAAAATCATTATTTCATAAGTTTATTTCTAATCTTGTCAATGTCTTGACTATATTTTTTTATTCATTTTGAAACTCTTTTGATGAATAAAAGTTTGACTTTTAATGGAAAACAAACAAATTGTATTGGTGACCCCAAACCTTTGAACGGTAGTGTAGTGTAGTGTAATAAGCGTGAAATTCTGAGCGTAGATGTTTGTGTAGAAAAGTTTGGAAGTCATCGTATTTCTAGCGTTTCATATAGATGTTTACGCAAATCAACTATTTGTCAGATCTAACTTGCAATTAACCTTGTTTTGGTTCAGAAGTGCTCGATCTGAAAGTGCAGATCATAAAGATTTGTCACGGCTATGCAGTCATGGTTCTCAAAGTGTGGTACGTGTTACTAGGAGATGACTACGAAAGAGAGTGTCGTCACTGGAAGGGTCATGAGCACGATGTCCCACACGGGAATCAATGCCGAAGTGTGGATCAGTTAAAAAGACTTAATCTGCAACATTTAGCAAATGAAATATGGTGTAATCTGGTGAGGAGCCTGGTGTATTCAGTGACAGCAGTAATACAGGAAGTACTGAACTATTCTGCGAACACATCTTTTTAAGTAACTGATTCTAATGATCCAGTTACACAGAAAAACAACCGCTTTACAAGTCACTAGTTTGTGTTTGTGTCACGTATAACGCTGTGCAGCCGTGCTATGAGGATTCCGTATTGTGGAAAAGTGCTATATGTTAGAACACAGTTCTTCAGATTACCCTCTATTCCTTGTTGTTTCTATTCCCAAAGGTCTCCTGTTTCACATCTGGCCATGAAAACATGCAGAATAGAAGAAAAAAAAAATAATAGGTCAAACACAAAAAAGCCTGGATATAATATGTTCAAATGCTGAGGTAGTTTATGTCTGAATGTGGAAAGTCAGAGAAGTTTGGAAAAACACCGAGGCCATATTAAAGTGTTTATTTGCCTGACGTTCAGCTTACAAGCATCAGGAACTTATTTGAGGACTGGCTCGAACAGACTCTAAACCAACCATTTGATTAAAAGCACTCCACACAGTCAATTGATGTGAGAAGTTTAAACTCAGGAGGCAAGAATAAGATTTTGATTTTTTTTTTTTTTATTACGAGTGTCCGTGTCCGTTTGATTCAAAGTTTTGGACATTTGTGAGGACTGTGGAGAAATATGGAGTGGATGTTTACAAAAAGGGGGAAAGAAAATCAAAACAAGGACCGAACGGTTTACTTTGATTTACTTTTATAAGGAGGAGGGAGCGTTGAGTTCCAACATCGTGAGATTGTGCCGTAGGTCGCCACTGGATTAGAGCTGCAACTAATGATTATTTTCGTAATCGATTACTCTGTCGATTATTTTCTCCATTAATCGTTTGGTCCATAAAAAACCTTGATCAGTGTTTGTCAAACCTGGAAATGACGATGTTCTCGAACGTCTTGTTTTCTCCTCATCCAGGATTTGACATGTTTTTGACATGTTTCTTAAAAATGGATCCCCAGAGGCAGCATGTATAATAAAAAAGAGTATCGGACCCAGGATAGAACCTTGGGGGACCCCAGAAGTGAGAGGGGCTGTGGCTGAGGATAAATCTTCGAGAACCACTGAAAAGCTACGACCATTTAGGTAGGACTGGAACCATGAGAGGGCTGTGCCTGTGATGCCGAAACATTCTTTTAGGCAATCTTGTTTTAATAATGAAAAAAAGCTTCGAACCGATTAATCGATTATCAAAATAGTTGACGATTAATTTAGCAATCGGTGAATTGTTTCAGCTCCAGACTGGGTCGACAACTCAGACTCAGCTTTGGCCTCTTCCCCAGCTCCACCACGTTCTCCAAAATGTGTAAATAAACAACAAATGTTTCCCATCAGGCAGTGCACACTCCTCTACAGCCTCCTAAGAACTACATCTACCCCTACCACAACATGGCTAATGTTGCCAGGAGGAAATTTGCCGCCATGGTGTCCACGGTGGACGAGGCGGTCCGCAACGTCACCTACGCCCTCAGGAAGTACGGATACTACAAGAACAGCGTCATCGTCTACTCCACCGACAACGGCGCTCAGCCGTTCACCGGCGGCAGCAACTGGCCGTTGCGAGGCCGTAAGGTATCAGTGACGCGTCGTGTGTGGGATTTTTTTTTTACGACACGTTATTTTACACGTTGCGTAAAATGACGTTTTGTTTTCAGGGCACGTACTGGGAGGGCGGAGTCCGCGGCGTGGCGTTTGTGCACAGTCCTCTGCTGAAACGCAGGAGACGGGTCTCCAAAGATCTTCTCCACATCACCGATTGGTTCCCGACACTGGTGAACCTGGGCGGAGGGAACATCAGTCAGGTCAGTGACGCTCAGAATGTTCTTACAACATCATACGCTACCTTTCAAAAGTTTGGGGTCACTTAGAAATGTCCTCATTTTTGAAGGAAAAGCACTTTTTTCAATGAATATAACATTAAATGAATCAGAAATACACTCTATACATTGTTAATGTGGTTAACGACTATTCTAGCTGCAAACGTCTGGTTTTTAATGGAATATGTACATAGGTGTATAGAGGCCTATTTCCAGTGTTCTAATGGTACATTGTGTTTGCTAATCGCGTTAGAAGGCTATTGGGTGATTAGAAAACCCTTGAAAACCCTTGTGCAATGATGTTAGCACAGCTGAAAATAGTTTTGCTGGTTCTTTGACCAAAGGGTAAAATTATTATTTCGAATAAAAATCATTATTTCTAATCTTGTCAATGTCTGGAATATATTATCTATTCATTTAGCATCTCTTTTAATAGATAAAAGTGTGACTTTTAACGGAAACAAGGTGACCCATAACTTTTGAACGGTAGTACATGTGTTGGATTAATCTGGCAGTTTTCAAGCTGTTGATATGTCCACAAGGTCTTAAGGCAATCGGATGTGGTAGAAATGTACAGAAGTATGCAGAGATGCACTGTAGAGATTTTGATGGTCGTAGGTCAAAGGTCAACCCCCCATCGAAATTGTTAATTTTGGCTAAATTGGCTAAAAACATTCTAATTTCCTGTGTTCTGTGGATATTGATGTCACAGAAACTAAAATGATTTGGCGGAAAAAGAAAACAACAACCACCATGGTTCTCACTGATATGGTGAAAGACATCACTACTTTGCGTCTTTTATCTCTATCCCTCTTCCAAAGGATTTAAACGATGAAGTTATAAAATACTGAGCGCTCTGACAACAACGACACAGGAATTCACGTCGCTGCCAAAAAAAGAAGAAAAAAAAAAAGAAGACAAAGAAGAAAAGTTCACTCAAGTCTTGTGTTCCCAATAAAAGTGATGAGAGCCAAAGCTGATGAAAACAACAACATGTGCAGTCCTGAAGTGGGATTTAAGCATTAAGAGAGTCGATTTTGATGGTTAAAGGTCAGCGTTATTATCCGGCCCAGAAGATGGATCCAAAAATCGGATTATTCATTTATTATTAAATGATTTGCTTGTCTTTTCACAAACAAACTTAGTCATGAGTAACAGTCTGTGGCACATTTAAGTTACCTTTTTAAACCAACACAAGAAGGTGAAAGTTCTTGAGTTTCGTGCAAGAAAGAAGTAAAAGTAAATGTCCCAGGGTTAGTCCTGGAAAGTCCTTGACAAGTCTTTGAATTCAACCAAGGTGTGGGAACCCCTGTACACAATGTTTTGGCCCAATGTACTTGCTTATCCCTGGTGTAGACTGAAACTGCTTTGGTTAGTAGAGGTAAACATCCACTGGGCAGTAACTCTAGTTTGTTGAACATTGCTTCCTTGGCCTGGCCTGTATCCACAGTGACAGCTAAGCAAATGTCAGCTGTGTGCTGCAGTAAAACAGAGCAGACACAAGGATGCAGCTCTGGACAGAAGCTCCTTGACTTGACCTCAGACTCACTGAGCTTCTGTAAAAACTGTCTCTGTGGAGTTTTACTTCCATGCAGATAAATGTGTCCTTGACCTTTTTCTTTTCTTTTTTTTTTTTATAAGCGCACTTTGTCTAAACATGCTTTGTGGTTCAATCTTAGACATAAATTCCCGTCATTGCTTTGTCTGTGCAGCTTCCAAAGAGCTTTGTTGGCTCAGCGAGTGAATAAGTTTCCTTTGCCAGAGTAGACGAGCGAGACTGTCTGTAATCAGCAGACAAACCTGACTGAAGTGAAGTCACTCAGTGGCTTCTGTGAGCAAAAGGAAACGTGTCATTTATGTGTGATTAATGCACGACACGTGGACTGTAGTTACTCTCTCGTTTACCTTTTATCTCGACACTTGTTTTTCTCAGAGTCGAGGTCTGGACGGTTTCGACGTTTGGCCGACGATCAGCGAAGGGAAAGAGTCGCCTCGTCAGGAGATCCTTCACAACATCGACCCGCTGCACAAAGCTTACGTTCAGACCGTGAGCCGGGACGACGTCATAATGAGAGCCTCGGGTTAGTAAGAGTCAAAGTGTACGTTTACAAAGTGAGAAAAATGACCTGCGGTGATGCTTCGTTATCTTATTATGTTTTTGTGGTCCTCCTCAGTCTAAGTACAGGAGATAAAACACCGCGATGTTGACTTCCGCACTCATTGCTACGTCACAATGAGACATTCCTGGAGTGCAGACGAGGGCAATAGTATCTGGAAGAGCAGAAGTCGGCAAAGTGTTCTATTCTTGTCTGCACAGTGCAGCACAGAGTTCTACACAAACTTCCAGCCTCAGAGGATTTACATTTTATATATGACGGCAATGTGCCGGCTAGAGTCGGCAAATGATGGCTTTTCCAAACGCTAACTGCTGTTAGCTGCCGTTAGCCTCAGTGACGCTGACGTAGTTTCCTGTGTCTCATTTGCATATTTAAAGAGACAGGCACTCAAAACCGAGCGTTCTGAACAGGGCTGTTTTGGCAGAGTGATTGAACTGCTGTGGTGCTTCATCCTTACGGTGTTTTGACCAAAGCATGTCACAGACATGTTCATTAGGACACCAGGGAACTAGGTTAGCTTGGAGAAATAGGCTATAATATGTCTCCTTTAATACTTTAAAGATATTTGTGATTTTTTTTCAGGTAAAAATGAGTAATAATGCCTTTGTGTGTTTTCAGTCCTAAAGGAAACATCAAAAGGTGGTGCATTCATGAAGCCAAAGAAGAAACTCCAGAAGCAGCAGCCAAAGCAGAAGTCAGTGCTCAAGTTAAAGACCACCAAGAAACCTCAGACATTCCCCCATCATGCTGCTAAACCCAAACCGAAACCCAAGCCTCTTCCCAAACTCACCAAATCCAAACCCATGCATAAATCCAACACCAAAGCCTACTCTCAGAATCATTTCCTGTCCCATTACGAGCCACAGCTGACCTCCCAGCCCAGTGGTCTTCCATCTGTGTCGGGGACGTCTGACCCCAAATCTGAGCCCCTGGTCCTGCGCTCACATCCGCGGCTAAAATCCAGGCGCACGGCAACGCAGAAGAAGAAATCCAAGAAATTACGCTTAAGGGTACAGTGCAAGAGGAAGGTACACGAGTACAAGAACGAGTCTCGGGCAGGGACGTCCATGCCCACGCCCCAACCAACGCCTCAGTCTGTGTGGGACACATCAGTCCAGGCTGCCATCAGAGTCGGAGACTGGAAGCTGCTCACTGGAGACCCAGGACACGGAGACTGGGTCCCACCACAGGTAATCTGACAGACTGCCTCATAGATCTACACTTAGAAATGTCCTTATTTATATTATAGCTGTGGTAATGCGATGTGCATGAGGAGGTCATCCAACTAAGGCGTTCCATTTTGTTCCATTTTATCCCTCAGGTGCTCCCCACTCTCCCCGGTCGCTGGTGGAACTTCGAACGCACCTCCACGCCTTCTGCCCACAAAAACGTCTGGCTCTTCAACATCACGGGCGACCCGTACGAGAGGCGGGACCTGGCGGAGCAGAGGCCGGACGTGGTCCAGCGGCTGCTGGCCCGACTCGCCGACTACAACCAAACGGCCGTGCCGGTTTACTTCCCGCCCGACGACCCTCGGGCCAGCCCGAGCCATCACGGCGGCGCCTGGGTGCCGTGGGTGAAGGACGGCGAGGAGGACCAGGAGGCCAAATATCAAGGCGTTTACAAGAAGGGGAAGAAGAGGAAGAGGAAGAAGAAGAAATGTGCAAGCGGACTGTGCAAGTTGGAGACCTTCTTTCTGAAACTGAACACTGGGATGATGTCCAACCGGATCTGAGGTGATGGATTTTTTTTTTTTTTACGCATGAGGTGAACGCGCCAAAGACTTTGTCCATTCACTGGCTTCACTACTTTAATTATCCCTCCAAAAAAAATCAAATCACGCTTTTTAAGTTTTCTCGGTGAACGTTCTTTTTCAGTTTATGCCATTTAAAGTGTCAGGTTCACTGCTCAAAAAAAATATTTTCCACATAGCCAGACAGGAAATTCAAGAAATGTCCTCACATATTTGCTGTGGAGGAGCTCGTCCCTCTTCAAGCACGACTGAATCCTGGAAAAACCAAAATGTCCCAAACTATGGACATTTCACAGAGTTTTAGACTTACCTGAATGCAGCAGGACATGTGTGTCACACAGTCTCCTTTAGAGGTGGAAAGAGAAGCTCAGTCATCAGGGAGGGACTCGGGAGTAGAATCGCTGCTGCTCTCTGGGCAAAGCAGCCAGTCGAGGTGGTTCAGGCACCTGGGAGGAGACCGAGGATTTAGTGGAGAGATAATATTTCCTTGAGATTAGATCCTCCAGTCACAGTTGGACGATGTCTGGGGCCTCCTGCTGGAGCTGCTACCCCTGCTCTGATAAGTGGATGGATGGATGGATGCACAGATCTGAAAACACAGAAATTACACGGGGAAACACTTTCCCCAAGACGTACCTACTCACGACAAGGGACTTTTCAGATTACCAGCAACGAACGATTATTTTCTCGATCAATCGTTTGGTCCATAAAATGTCATAAAATGTTAAAAAATACGTTGATCAGTGTTGATCAAACCTGGAAATGACGATGTTCTCGAATGTCTGGTTTTTGTCCACAAACCAAAATGATTCAGTTCTTAATGATTTCTTTGTTATGTAGAGCAAAGAAACTAAGAAAATATTCACATTTAAGAAGCTAAAACCATCAGAAATCGCTTGTTTTAATCATGAAAAAAGCTTCAAACCAATTAATCGATTATCTTAACTAATTTTACAGCTGATTAAAACAGTCAATGTTCAGTAAACTTACAGTATATCGTTGCGCGTGTCCTTACTTCCTTCCTCCTTGCGTTTGTCTCAGGCTCCTCCCCTTTAGTGATCGACCTCTGACCCAAACAAGCTCCTCCTCCTGCACGTGAACAACAAACTCTGTAATTGTTATTCCTCACAAACCGACTGAGTTCTTGACTCAAGGACTAACTCTGTGTGTTTTCACTGATAATGTAAATTATTTTGTATTATGTTCCAACTTTTACGTCACTTTTGTTTTGGTTTCCTTTGGTCTGCCGTGAACAAATAAGATTTTTTTTTTTTTTTGTTCTACGTCACTGTCAGTTTTCAGATGTTTTTCTACTGTTTTATTGTTTGCATATTGGCGTATGTGCGGCAGAAACACTCCTCACAGGAGTTAAATGTGTTGCTTATGTGTTTTGAATTAACCACATTCTACTGTGAACAACAGTTTAAGTATTTTCAAGACTTTATATTGATAACTTGACATAATCAGTCATTACATGATTCATTCTGAAGGTGTTCTGTGAAGGAATGCTCCAAGAATGCATTAAAATCTTTAAAAACTGCTCTGACGTGTTAAATTGTGTCTTTAACGAAACGACGGCTGATGCACAGATGATATAATGATTTTGTGTTTAAATGAAAGTTGAGGATGAAGAGGTTTAAGACACATCTTTACTGGAGTGAGGACACCTCACCTCTACATATTTCTGTGTATTTGCTCAATTTGGAACAAACCTCGCCTGTGGCTGTTCTGCAGCTGTGTGTGTGTGTGTGTGTGTGTGTGTGTGTGTGTGTGTGTGTGTGTGTGTGTGTGTGTGTGTGTGTGTGTGTGTGTGTGTGTGTGTGTGTGTGTGTGTGTGTGTGTGTGTGTGTGTGTGTGTGTGTGTGTGTGTGTGTGTGTGTGTGTGTGTGTGTGTGTGCGCGTCAGAATTCCTGTGAAAACTCTTTAAATGGACGAACTTCTCCGCCCTGAGTCAATAAAGGTCAAATAAGATCAACGGCGGCTCTGTCCTTTTCATGTCCCACACTCTTTCTTAACGTCGGCTTCGCTTTTCAGAGTCGACGTGAACCTGAAAGAAGTTCAAAAACATTTAAAATGAGCTGTTAATTCTTTAAAATCAAGTAAATTAAAGGTGTCTGCTTCATCTTCTATTGCTAAGAGTTAAAACCTTATTTTAAAGGCATAAATCTGTCAGATCATGAATTAAAATCTTAACATTTTGTGTCTTACCTTCAAATCCTAAAAACAACAGTGAGCCGAGGTTTAGTAACACAGTTTGACCACTAGGTGGAGCCAGATACCAACAAATTCACCTCCCTGAGCTTCTCTGCATTTCAACTGAATTTTTCTTGTCCGTTTTCGTTATATTGAGTTAATTTTAAATCTAAATAAAGACCGTTTTAAACATCATGATCCAGGAACTCTCCGGTTAATAAAATACTAATATTACATGTCTGAAAACAATATGTTAATTAGGCAAATTTGGTAGTTTGATTGTTTTAAATTACATGTTCAATTAAATAACACATCTTATTGTCAGTTTGTTTACATGACATGAGAAAATACAAATGATTGTGTTAGTCTGACTAATAGTGGACTTTTGCAGCACAGTAGTGCGACTGAAAGTGTCTTTTTTCTTCATTTCTTAAAAGTCAAATTTAGAGAGTCTAATTAATTAATTTGCTCACTGTCCTCACACCAAAGTCCACAGAGAAAACGAGTGTTTTCAGTTCACATGTGACACAAAGGTACAAAATAATATATCAGAGCATTTCAAAATAAGTGTGTTCATATGGAACGATGTATAATTTACAATAAAAAAAACAAAAACATACATAAATAACTTGATATTAAGACATGGGCCACAGTTGGTGCTTAACCTAAATCTTAACTAAACTCAACCAGTTCCTCAGAAAAGAGGTTTTGTCTAATTAGGATCAGGTTTTGGTCTCCATGAGGACTACTTGGTCCGGACGAGGTCTGTGTTTACCCCAGAAATGTTCCTTAAAATACATTGAATTCATTAATAATCCACAAATTCCTCACACGGTCACTGTTTTTAACCATAGATTCACATATTATCGCATGGATAATATCACACATACACTCACACAGCTGCTGCAGAACAGTGGGAATATGGGATGTTCAGTTCAGCAGTAAGTGGGCGGCTGTGAAATTAGGATCCTCTCACCACAGAGAACTTTCCTGCTGACGCCAACAAAGCCATAAAAGACTGGAACTTGGTCTGGTACTGGTCTCACTGACTTGAGGCTCAGCTTAATAAAGATAATTTAAATGATGAAATACATACACAGAAACAAGACCATGTTCCCTCACGATGAATTCTGACCTCTTTCATGACGACAAGATGGGGTTAGCATGTCCGACACAAGAATCAAAGCTAACGGTGCCGAACTGTAGATCCGTTAAAAAGACTTTAAAAATACCAAAACATGCTTTAAACTCCCAACATAAATGTGCAAAATGTCAATATTTAACAAAGGAGTCTTGAAGGAAGTACTGACCAAATCTTTAACTGATTCTAACGATTCAGTTACACTGAAAACTGCTTTTTAAGTGCGTAGTTTGTGCGTTAATATAACTGCAGATTCGCGTAGCTGTGCTACGATGACTCCGCCCACACCGAGTTAGCGTCGAGCTGTGCCAGGACCATGCGGTGGAAAAGCGGCATTACGGTCTGGTTCTGCAGAAGTTAGCAAAAGTAATTAGTGGCTAATTGACGTCAGCCAAGGAGGTTACGTTTTCGCCAGAGTTTGTTCGTCTGACCGTTAGCAACACAACTCGAAAAGTGGGATTTGGATGAAATTTCATCCGGATTTGGATGAAATTTTCAGGAAACGTCCGCAATGGAACCAGGAACAAACGATTATATTTAAGGCGTGATCCGTAGATGCTATCATTGGTTAAAACACTCGCCGTCAGACCCAGACGCGTCGACGGGGTGTATTTTGTAGGCACCGAGCTGCCTTGGCGGAGGTCTGCGCTCTCCGAGTGCTTTTCTGATTCTAAACTATATTGGAAGCGGAACACGGAATGATGAAATTTCAACAACTATTTAACTGTAGGTCATGTTGAATCCATCAGAGCTAACTAGGAAGACAAGTTACACGTTTTCCCTTAACGTCACAGTGACAAAGACAACACAAAAGAATGAGACGTGCCGGTCAAAACACATAATGCCCTGTATTTTTATTTCATTTTGTGACAATTCAAGAGGATTCTTAGTCTTTCCCATGAGTGTGTGTGTTTGGTGGAAGAGACTCTTCTATATATAGTATATATTAAAAAAACAAAACAAAAAAAAAAAATTCATGAATCAGCTGGGCCACTGGAATGGGCATTGGGACTGTGTGGTACAGACAAAGAAGAAACTACACGTAGCCTTGTTCAGTACCAAACTCTTCACAGAAGAGAGCATTTGTTGTTGTTTTTTTAAAGTTTTTTTTTTTCTTTATTTCCCAAATGAAGGCACCCGATAACTTGTAGTTCATGGCTTTTCAGCCTTCTGGAGTTTTTAAAAGTAGAGAAAATTATCTTTATTTTGTTGTTGTTTTTTTTCTCCCCCCACCCTCATTAATATACATCTTTGTTTTATGTAGAAGCTGGAATGATAAATGTCAGTTACTGCATGTTTTTCTTTTACTTTCCTTATAATTGTTTTTTTTTTTGATCAAGTAACAAAAAAATGAAGTCTTTTGAGGACAATAAAAAAAAAAAAGTGGGACATAGAAAAATATCTGTTTATAAATGTACGGGGAGGTGAGGAGGGGAGCCAGTGGTGCAAAACCAGAGGCTGAAATCATACAAAAGCAGCATCAATCAATTAAAAAAAAAAAATTATATAGTGCTTAGATACATCAGAAGCAGCAAAGTCTTCTGGGAAAAAGAGTCTTTAATCCCCATTGTTTTGTTACTTGTCTCAGAAATAATTTACGTATGGAAGAGCTCTGTGGAAACTGACAAACTGGTGCCTGCGACAAACTGAACCCACGGCCGTCTGCTGTCGTTTTCTCTCTCTGCCGTCACTGCGTGTCACTCTGTGACGACGGTGAGACGCGTCTCACTCTGTGCGACGACAGGAGACGCGTCTCTGCTGGACACGTTCACCACATCCAACAAAAATAAGGAGAAGGAAGGTAAATATGTAAAGTTGTAGTTCAACGCTGAATACAGCAGGGGGAACCAGTGAGAGGAGGAGGGAGGGTGGTACAATGTAATATTTTTAAAAAAAGAAAAAAAGTTTAAGTAAAAAAAAAAACAAAAAAAAACTTTTTGTAAACACGGCACAATAAATAGATCAAACAGCAGGTTTCGGCACCATGCATGTGATGACATACATTTCTCTGTTCACCTCAGACTCGCACCAGTCGCAGTTTGTCGTTTTCTTCTTTCTTTTTTTTTTTAAATCTGATTTTCTTTTCTTTTTTAATATCTCGAGTGCAAAACATCACAAATGAACATTTTCTGTATTCAAGTAATGTTATATACAAGAAGAGGGTGGGGTAAGGGTGGGGGTGGGGGGGTTCTGGGCAGGGTGGTATTACAAATATGCAGTACTGTACATATAATTGCCATATTAAGAATTTACAGACGATCTCTTATTAACAGTAACAAATAAGGGTGGGGGTGGGGGAGGGGAGGAGAATTGTACGAGATGAGCATTGCAATTAAGTCCCAAACCGGTTGCCGTGGAAACCCAGCCTCGCTCATCCTGCCACCACTTGAATTCATGACTCACAAATGATGCATAGCACCGAAAAAAGCCGACATGGGGAGTGGGGGGGGGGGGGGGTGAAGGGAGGGGGGGGAGTCACGTTTGTGTCCACGCTGCGTTTAACGCGAGGCTACGTAACCTCCATGGCCACTGTGTTCTCTGATAGACTGTTCAGTGCTGGCTTGTCTTGTTCATGATTCTCCCTGAGGACAGAAGAAGGAGAAGAGACGTTGTCAACATTGAAGGCGTTTTTAAAGAAATGTGAATACATTTGAAAGAGTTTTTTGTGCCCGATACAAAGACATGCATTTGTTTTATGGAAGAACAGATGAATATTTCATTAAAATAACCACTTCTACAGTGTTTATACGAGGGAACGGAACCAATCAGTGGATCTGATATCAGACAGATAAAAATGTAGTAGATTCGATACGGTCCAAAAACTTAAATTTATTAAAATCCTATTTATCGCACACTTTACTTGGCAAAAAATATCAGCAAGTCATGTTAGGGCTGTTCATTTCATCTTTTTGAGAGAACAATATTGAGCCGTTATGTCTTTGTAATGACTGGGCACAAATGTGTTAACAGCTTCATAAAATGTCTAAAATGACTATCGGCATAATATTGGTATCGGTAGATATTCAAGTTTTTGATATCGTATAAGTATATGACAAAAAAGTGGTATCGGGGGCATCCCTAGTTTATACTAGCTTTTTATTAGTATATCTACATTCATACACTACCGTTCAAAAGTTTGAGTTCACTTAGAAATGTCCTTATTTTTGAAGGAAAAGCACTTTTTCCAATAAATATGTTGGAAGGATATTGGACGATAAGAAAACCCTTGAAAACCCTTGTGCAATGATGTTAGCACAGCTGAAAACAGTTTTACTGGTACTTTGACGAAAGGGCAAAATGATTATTTTGACTAAAATTCATAATTTCTCATCTTGTCAATGTCTTGACTATAATTTCTATTCATTTTGCAACTCTTGTTGAATAAAAGTGTGACTTTTAATGGAAAACAACAAAAATTGTATAGGTGAGCCCAAACTTTTGAATGGTCGTGTACACAAAAATAACTGCAAGTTAAATTGAATTAAACAGCCAAATACTGAGTTTTACACTGGACATATGGGGATGAAAAGCCCAAACAAAACGTATGCACGTATACAGACATGTACGACGTCACAAACATGTCTCATCAGTGTCGAGTTCTAAACGTCATTGCTCATTTTCACTGTCTATTGCTTAGATACAAACAAAAAGGTTTCTACTCACATGTCACTATGATTGTTTTTTTGTCACTGAACAACGAACAGGTCCTCACCTGGGCACGATGTCCAGCGCCGAGGCCGCGGTCGCCGTGACCTTGGGTTTCTGACAGTTGGCGGTGGCGTGGGTGAACTTTAAGGCGGATGACGACATGGAGGTGCTCAGTGTCCGCGGGGCGTGGACGCGCTTGCCGGTGGGCACGCCCAGACGGAGGCTGTTGTTATTGTTGTTGTTTCCCAGCAGGACCTGAGTGGTGGCGGTGTTGGTGTTGTTGTTGTTGTTGGCGGGGTGGGCTGTGCCGTTGTTGTTGGAGCTGGTGGTGGTGCAGGGGTGGAGCATGGCGGGTGTCAGGGAGGTGGTGGGAGGAGCCGGGGCGGCGGGGGATGGGGACACTGTGCTCGAGAGGTGCAAGCCCTTATAGACACCTGAGGGGCCAGAGGAGGGAGGGGAAGGGGGAGGTAATGGGGAGTGAGGGGGTAATCACAGGGGGAGGGGTTTGAAGGTTTTGATTATTAAATGGTCTTTGATGGTAAATTCACAGCTGAAACTAAATATGTATGAAATCATTTCACTAGTTCACTATCAACTTCATGGCACAGTAGATGTGAAATTCGATATTATTTTGAATTTCATTCAAGCTGTAATGTCCCGTGCTCGAGTCTCATGGACCATCTGAAGTAGTACTCCTTAGGATCCAGCAGAGGGCACTCGTAGGGTTTCCTACCATTTAGACCCCGTTTGAATTTATTACAGGTCAAAAGGACTTGACTTTTATAAAATCTCACAGCCTTTTTTTTTTTACTTGTTTTGTGCCTTTAATATAGCGATGGATGAATCATTGTTACAGCACCTCCTGAGAAATCTCACATTAACATCCAGTTCATGTCTCCTAACGCTCGCTGCTGCTGCTGCTGCTGCCTGACAGGGTGTCAGGTGTTCAGGTGCTGCCGGTCTTTGTTCTGTCTGCTTTGTGTCATTATCTGAAGTCGCTAATGGAGTTCATTGAAAGAGCAGACGGTGATTATTTCACTCTCATTGTTTACTTTGTCACCGTTTTGCAGGACTGTGGTTTGGCACACGTTTATACGAGGCGCTGACTGCACTGTACGTGCCATCCCTGCCTAAAACACAGCAGTTTGAGCAAAGTTATCATGAGAACATGTACCTTGCTGTTATATTTATATTAGACAAAGGTTTGTCTCGCTGTGTAAACCTCTCACTCCCTGAAGACAAAGAGTCCAAGTCCATGTGCCAGTACCTTAACAACCACACCTGTAATAATAGTAACCGTCTAATTCGTTCCGCTCAACGCTTTTAACGGTCATACCTGAGGGGGAGAGGACGCCGTTGACTCCGCCTCCCAGGGCTAGCTCCTCCTTGTTCTTCAGAGCCAGCAGTTGGTCAGCGGTGACGAGAGCCGAGGCGGCGTACTGGGCACTGGCCTGGTCCAACGTGTTTGCTGAGCCCTGTAAGAAGAGGAGGAGGAGGAGAAGAGTCAGGGATGGAAAAACGAACATGGGGAGGAACAAAGCTCCGTCGACAAAGTGACAAAATAGTGACCTGTGTGCTGTTGGCAGTGGCGTTGCTGTTGGCTTGCTGTTGCAGCTGGACCTTTTCCAGCTGCTGTTTGTGCATCAAGGCCAGCTGCTCCTGATGCTGCTGGTACTGTTCGGCTGTGAAAGCTGAGAGGGGGAGAGACGCCATGGTACTTTTACTTATTTGGTGATTTACAATATTACACAGGTTTGAAAGAACACATAATTCGCCCAAAAAGATACAAGCAGACAGCCGTTTCGTTCATAAACATGTAGGATATGTCTTGACACATTTCTCAGACGAAGAAACAACTTATTTTGATAATTCAACTGGATGATTCCGTTTCAACCAAAGTTAGGATGAGGCCCGAGAGGGAAAGTTGATATCACACACACAAACAGTGAGCCGAAGTTATGGTTTGACACATTCATGTAAAGATACACTTCACGGATGATTCATGCAGCCGTTTGAATCCAGTTTTTCCTCCAACACAACAGTGCTGCACAGTAATTCATTGACGGTGTGAATATGTACACAGTAAAGCAGTTCAGTTGAACTCCATCACACCCAGTTACAACAGGTTCAATCGTTTCCTGCACCAGTTTCCCAGCAAACCTTCCGAGGTTCTTGGCAGTGTGCCCCAAATGCAAAATGATGCAGTTAACCAACCCACTCAGTACACTGCTGTTTGTTTGAATGCAGCAAAAGCCAGGCTCCGTTAGCAAAACCACCACTCTAGTCTGAGACTTCTGTTATGGTGGAGATAACTATAGATATTATTCAATATAGTCTTGCAGTGAAAAATATTTTAACTCTAGGCAGCCTATTCTGCACCTATTCTCAGTTAAAATTCACAGTTCCACTACAGACCTCAAGCTTCCAGAGTTTAAGGGGTGGCGATTTAATGGGAGAGCTGTTGAGAGGGGGGGGTCGTATGGAGTAAGTAATACCAGCTATTGCTAACTTTTCCACAAAAAACCTGATCAAACCCAAAATTGTTTTTTAAGCCTTTAAATCAAATCACTCCCAGGTCATATCAGCTTTAGCTCCGATTAGCATTTGTGGGAAAGCAAAGACCCACTAATTTCTTCTTTCAACACATGATTTGACAGCACTGAAAATTCTTAAATCCTTATTTTACCACCCAACACTTAAAATGCTCATTAATCTTTGGGCCATGACCACAAACGGGGAGCCTCGCAGTTTGTGATGTATATTTCAAGCCTTCTTTACTTTTTGTTTGACTGCAACCTTCACGAATCACTGGGGTTTTGAGTGTGCACTGCATTTTGAGCCATGGCCCGATTAGCATCCCAACAATTTAACCCGAGGTTTGAAATGTTTCCTCACCGGCTTTCTATTGATTGACTCCCACGCTGCAGAGAATTACAAGACCTTGAACCTTAGTGTGATGATTCATTTATTCCATGTGAGCCTTTCAGCTGTAGACTTCACAAGAAGCAGGTTTCCTCACTCTTGCCTCTAAAAGTCTCGCACCTCCAACGTATGAGACACACGTCATGCTTTTTTTCATCTGATGCCGTCTTGTTTAATAAAAAAAATACATTCAAATGTACTGAATTGTAATACGTTGAAAAGAAATGTTTGTAAAACCGTATTCTATGTCTGCCCTTTTACTTTGAAGGTGTTTCACAAGCAGTTCATTTTCCCCCCGTAGGTAATCAATTAACAGTTAAAAACATAACAAAACCTTTGTAAGCTCCTTGTAAAGACAACTGCCCACCACCTGCACTGCACTCGGAATAATACCACCAGAGAAGTGTGGCATTTACTCTGCAATCAACACTCACAGCTACACACAGGCACCCTGACAAACTCGGGTTTAACCGACAACTCGTAGACAGGGTGGGATGGGAGGTGAAGCTGTCTGAATGCCAAGCAACAAATATCTCATTTCACAACAAAGCTGGAGGACGGAGCGGACGCCAGACATGCTATTAAATTACTCCCAACATCAGATAGAAGAAGGCCACAGTGGGGCTACCGAGAATGTTTTTTTTTTTTGTTGCAATACCAATACATTTTCAAAATGCAGTATCGAGTTTCACGATTTCATTAATGCCGCTACAAAAGCAAGTGCTCGCATTTGCATCTCGTCAGAAAGCGGAGAGCAGAGCGTCCTCCATCACAGCTCAAGTGACCCCTGAAGGCTTTTGACTGGAGCGAGGAAAAAATAACCCATCTCTCGTTCAATCTTGCTCCAATGTTACCCACAATGTCGTAGTAGAGCTTTGATACACTAAGCACCTCTAAATGTTTTTTCTCTCTCCCTCCCGACACTTGTGCAGACTCACAAACACAGTCACACACCAACAACGAACACAATAAGAGTAAGACTCTAGATTTGATTCTGGTGACCAAGGATGCAGTCTGGCACAGTTATGCGTCTATATTATATAATAATATTCAGTCACCCAGCCACAGGCCACAACAACCAGCATTAAAAAGAAAATGCATCGTTTGCAATATAATTAACAAGAGAATCATAATCCAAGCAAACGTATGCAGCCACACTGTCACATCACTTCCACAAAGAGCGTCAGAGAAAGAACATCAAGCACCGTGTGAAGCATCTTACCGACAACGGGTGATGGTGCAGGGACAACCCTTCCCAGGCGTTGGGGTTGCCCCCCCGATGTGGAGGCAGAGGTCGGGCGTTTCAGGCTCCGACTCAACCTCCTGAATAGCGGATGGGCGTTATCCAGCTCGTGTAGTGGTAGTGTCCGTGGTCTAAAGTGCCTCCATCGGCATGACTTAATATTCAACAGTATCTGACTGAGGTCCGTAGATGAGTGAGAGGACGAGGAGAGGGAGGAGGAGGAACTTCTGTCCGAGGTATTTGTTTCTGAGGTACTGGCAAACTTGTCGACGGCCGGCGAGCGTGACGCAGGTGTGGGTGGAGCATGGGGGGAGGCAGGGCGAGGCAAGTCGAGTGTTTCTGGATCCAGACTGTGGAAAACGTTGTCATAGTCTGTGTGTGCCCGGTCCAGCAACACCCTAAGAGAGAGCGAGAAGGTCCAGTGTTAGAGCGTGGGTGTTATTTTCATGAAAAGAACAGTTGCTATAAAAGTATGTTTCCAACAAATCTTTCAGTGAGCTACTCCCCACAAGAAGCTACAGAGGGCTGGGTTTGAACTTCAGTACGTTTGTAGTATCCACAAGGTATCACACTTCTTGTGTCACAGAAAATTGAAAATTAAGCAAGCGGCATGTTATTTGACAGTGTAGAGGGAATAATGATCAGAGATGGCGCTCATTACCCAAAGGAGATGGGAGAGAGTGCCCATATCAGAGGCTGGTGCTTGCAAAATGAATATATAATCGAGGTGGTCTACATCGTATAAAATAAAAATGGGAGCAGACATTTGCTCCATGTTCGACAGCAAGAAGACAACTAGGCCAGCTGAAATCTTAATTTTAATACAGGGTATATGCAGGAATCCTGAAGTGAATTGCAATACCTTTTTTGAAGACTTTCTAACAAAACAGTTTTAGTTTGCAATTAAATCTATAGAGCACAACCATACAAAGGAACTCATAAGCTGGAAAGGAACAAAGCTAGTCCCAAGATGCGTAACATCACGCACTGAAGTCCAGATATCGATTGCAATATGCTAATCACATACACTGGGCCTAACCCTGTGAGATTCAAAAATCATACACTTAACATGCCTCATGTTCAGCACATCACCACACAAACCACAACTAAATCACATTTTTTGGCCAGTGAAGTAAGCATAGGGATATTTTGATATGTTTTACCACAGCAGCTCACATTACAAACACAAAGTCTGAAAAACGAGATGTTTACTGACCTGCCGCCTCTTCCCACACGTCGGCGAGCCATGCCCAGGCAGCGCCGCGGCACCGTGAGTGTAGTGAGACTGTAGCGAAACCGTGCTTCTGCCAAACCGCCCTCCCAGGGATCACACCACGGCCAGCTACCCACACGGTCCTGACGAGCCTAAACAGGGGGGGGGGGGGAATGGTACATTTGTTCAGATATTTACTCTGTGTTTGGCTGCTTACAGTAAACAAAACTGCCCTGCAGCTACTTATTATTTAAATGTAATATTAACAATGCTTAGGTTTAACAGAGCAGTATAGAATAAAATAAGTATCAAATTAACCATGCAACCGTGGGGGGAAAAGGGGAGTTTTCTTGTATCTGGACTGGCCCATTAAGGACATGGCTGTCCACACGATTACACCATTTACAAAGAAGCTGGAAACCTCATGGAATCCAGTACAGTGCAAGTCATATCAAAAGCTTATGTAACGTACAGCATAGTACTGGCAGCCTGCCTTCCTGCGAAATGCGTAGGCGCCATCTGGGTCGTTCTCCTCCTCCGCTTCTGATGAGCCTGAGTGCAGCTGTGAATTCAGAGGTCAAAGGTCAGTGTGAGGTCACTGCAAGAGCAGTATTAACACTGAAGTCAGAGGCTCTAGTTTAAATACATTTCCCAGCCACTAATGAGGTTTTGATATTAGCCGTCTTGGTTGGATGGTACAGTGTTCTTGTCTTTGCATTGGCGGGACAGCGGCTGTAATGTTAAAACTGCACGCACCTGGGAGAAGGGTTCATCATCCGAGCTGGGGAAGTCGTATTGGTTAAGGTCCTTGGCGTTGAAGACGACAGGACCTGTGTGGTGGGGGGCGCCCGACGAAAGTGGCAGAACCTTCTGCTTCTTCTCGTACTTCCTTTTCTGCCGAGGAACTTCCATTTTCTCGGGCTACAGGGACAAGTAGAGATGGGTTGTCAGACAAGGTTTGAAAGCATATCAGAGACATTTTGAAATGTGCATTGTCAACTTCCTCCCTTACCTTGGACTTGTAGTCCTTAAGGTCCATGTGGTCCTGGTGTCGGTACTGGTTGGTCAGGGGAACCAGAGGAATGATCTGCGGCCTCACCAGCGCCCGCTCAGCCAGAACCTCTGCCATTACCTCACCACCAAAGTCAGACATGACATTTCTGAAAAAAAGAAAAGCAAAGGGAACAAACGATTATTGGCCAATCAGAATAAGGACAGTACCTTTATTTGTCACGCTGTATTATATTTCTGTAAGGCAGACTCACCTCTTCTCAAAAATCTCCAGAGTGAGGTGCAGCAGCTCCCTCTTGCTTTTCTCTCTTCTCTTGATCATTTCGAGGATGGTGACGGCTCGACTCAGATCCCTGCGCAGCTTCAGCATCTTCTCATAGGATGCCTCATCATTCTTGCGATTCTGGATATTGAAACACAGAACTTCTTTTTTAAACTCGTCTACAGGTTATCAAAAGGTAGACATTTGCATTTAATATTTTTACCCATCTATCACCTTAACACTATAACTGAACATCAGACAAAAGATAAGAATTCATAAAGATGATTAAAAACTACATTCAGCTAAAATTCTTAAAATGGCCACCTGGTGGCGTATTAGTCATGGAGAGGGTTTACATGTTAGGATGAATGAAAGTGTTAGAAGTCATTGCTTTTTTTGTGAAGTAATTTATATAAATAAATAAAAAAAGAACTCTGAAAAACTATTGTAGTAGTTTGAACTACGTTTATCAATAACAGGTCTAGGGACCCCAAGGGCTCTATGAAGAGGTCCCAGGGGGCTCCCAGAGAACATTAAAATGAAATATGATATAATATAAATTTCATAAAAACGAAAAACAAGAAAGGTAGAAAGAGATTCATATTTCTAATATCAAACAAAATACATGTAAGTGGCTCTGTGTTGGTGTGGATGGTTCAGTCCGTTACTGAATGAGCTGAATGATGATGTGCTCAGAGAGTTGCTAAAAAAATTAGCATCACAGTCAATACTTCATAGACAAAGCTGCGTCATTCACACATTATTCAAGAACATCAGGTTGGTTTGTTGTTCGTATTAATAGCAGATGCTCACATGCTCCAGTTACAGCTTAATAATACGATCATCTGATCAAACACAAATTTTCAATGTGCTTAACATTTGCATTTTCATACAATACTGAGCTCGGCAAATCTCAGTATTAAAAAAGCCTCCAAGTCAAATTCAGCTTAGGGCCCCGTAAATGCTTGGACCAGCCCTGGCAAATGGCAGCCTAAATTTAACGGGATGGTGTTCCATTTTGATTCAAAAACACATGAACTAATCTCAAATCTGCGCCACAGTAAATTCATGAGGTTCACAAGTTAACCAACCTTTCTAGTTTGCATCTTCTCCGTCCGTCGTCGAAAGGCCACGTAGGGGTCACTGGTGCTGGAGCCGTCCCGCTTCTCCTGCTTGACAGTGGGAATGAGCGAGTTTGCCTTGCTGCATTTCCTCTTCCGACTCCAGTAGTCGAACACCTCCTTGATGAGCTCGTCATCCTCCTTCAGCAAAAGTTTGGCCTCAGGAAGGCTCACCGCCTGAAAGATACAGACAGGGGGTTACAATTTAAAAAAGACATTTAGACACTGGTGAGGGTGACAAATCTGTTTCAGAGATGACTGCACAAAGCTGTGTGGGGCATTCTTCACTGGGGGTTGTGTTCAAGTAAAGACTCAGAAACTAACAAACCAACCTGCTGCCCACTGCCTTTCTCCAGCCGATCGATCATCTCTTCGAACTGCAAGAAGCTGATCTCCATCTTCTTTTTCAGCTTGTTGAGGAATACCTCGTCGTCCGAGTCCAGGTCATAGTCTGGCTGCTCTGCGTCCAAGCTGAAAGCTGAAAGGAGGAGGAAGAGGTAACGCTTCAGATACAAATCTGTTGACTTTGAATCAAAAAGACTTCTTGATTTTTAGATAACTTAACATCTGCTGGACATCTTAGTCCTTCAAGTATAATCATCATATTCTCTGCTGCATCTGTTAAATGCATGCACCAGTTTTGCTCATTTCCTTCTATTGTAATCCCAATAGGCCTCGATACTTTTAAATGTCAAGTACAATACAAAGAAAACATTTATATATTACTGTCACAAGTTCACACAAGGCATAAAGCCAGTCAGCTCCACACAATTGTGTTTCTCAGTATCACGGCGTTTAGATCATGCGTCTTACTGAAACATTCCTGCATTGCACACAGGAATTTATTTGTGTCAAACAGACACAGTCGACAGCAACCAGTGAAGTGAGGCGATCATTCAGAAGCTTGAGCCCTGTCAGCCCATGTACTGCAGCTCTATGCACAGATGCTACCTCAGTCAGGTCTGATAGTATTGCTCGACAGAGCCCAGATGAAGGACACAGCATACAAATATTGTTTCTGTCACAACAGAAAACCCAAGTCTTCAAAACATTTCAGATGTCATAAGTATCACAGTAAGAGACCTTTTATGAGGACTCAACATGGTCAAACAACCCCATCTGAAGGTAGCACAGTCTAATGACTTTTATAAATTGGCCAAACCACAGCAAGTGTGGCTTTGGTCCGTTTACCATTTCATATTTGAAAGAAAATTCTTCAACTTGAACCAGCAGCACGGAACATGAACGTCTCTGCATCAGCAGTTTGGTTCTGCACAGTCAGATATGTTCCAAAGTCAATTCAATCTGTCGACAAAAAAGCAGGTGGGGGAACATACTGAGCGTTTCTTGAGTTCTGAGTATTTGAAAACGTGTCATTCAAAAAACTAGATGGCTTGAGATCCTTCATTTATCTTGAACAATGTGATGTGGAACGGCAGAGTTAAATATAGGTCTACAAAAATGTGACTCTTGCACAACAACTTGACATGTCTCAGCAGGAAAGGCACAAGTGTTATTGATAAAATTAATGATGCTTCTTTTCAGTTCATACAAGTCAAGAGCGCGCAACAGTGAACCAAACTGAGGAAGCTAAAGGAATTCAGCCATCATTGGTAAATAAAGTAAAAGGTAAAATCACTCAAAATATTTTTTCTGCATTAATTCATAATCATTCAAGAGAAAAAAGCAACGCATTGGAGAAAGCATCCAATTTCTTTAAACAAATCTCACAGCACGCCATTATAAATGTAGCACTGTGGTTCTACGGCCACCCCCAGCCAAACGTTCATATTCTCCAGAAGTGGAAAAACATTTGTGTTTGGTACAGACCACAACAAATATTTAATTATAGTAATCACTTGAACTACCCCCCCCCAGAGCGCATACACTTTGAATAGAAAACAGATAAAGCCATGGAACCGACATGCCAAATAAAAATATTCACAATATATATTTTAACTTGATCTAGTGTGAAATACAGAACATGGATTTCGGTTGGAGAAAATATCGCATAGTTTTAATGCCAAGTATGGGGTTTTAGGTTATTCTAAATATTCTCCCTCTCACTCAAAGCAGTGGTAGGGCTTCAGTTTACCTTGGCACTAATGATAAGGCAGGTTTACATGTAAAGTGTGCGTCAGCATGACAATGCAAAGTAATTTACAGAATATATAAATAAATTATTCACTGCATCACTGACAAATGTCTACACAAACAGACCTCAGCCTTGTCTGAAAATTTGAAATTTAAAAGTGCTGAAACAAAAGTGAGGCGTGCAAGATAGACGTTGCGAAAAAACTGAAAACACACTGGTAAACAAACACATATCAGCCAATGTAATTACCCCGTCACTGTGATGAAAGCTGCTTTTCTTCTGCTGTATGAATATTATAAAAAGACATGCACTTCTCTAGCATTACTGTCACGTGAAACTGGTCATTATATGTAATGAGACAACATTAAAAAAAGAAGACGTTGTCCATGAGGTCAAACTACTGCATCGGTATAATCGTTAGTATAAATGTTAGCGTTGGGCAGCATATCAGTTCATACCGAAAACTGTATGAAAACTGTCCCTGTTGGGAAAAAGGGAATATGGATGCAGGAAAACACTGTTCAAGGGGGACCCTTTTCACTGCTGCACACATGCTAAGGGCTTAGCTGAAGAAGCAATTGTGGTAGCATGTTTAGCAATGAGAAATGTACTCGACCACCTTAGCAGGAAACACGTCTGAGAGCACCAAAAATATGGTATATGCACACCGTATATGCTCATTCATAAAAAAATACTGTTATATAGCACACAACCGTAAACATTATGGGAAAAGCCACAAAAAATACATTCTTGGTCCCCCCAGCACTAAATAACAATAAACAATATTTTAGTAGGGACCAAATGGAGTGAACGTCCATGTTAGTGTTTTTTAATGTTAAGCTACATTTTCACCAAATTGGTCACAGTTTAACGACATACTGTGCACAATCACAGAGCTGGTTCTGTCGCCTCACAGCTGAAGTCTGCTCTTCTCTACTTCATCTCCTCATCTTTAGGAAATTTAAATCAGAAATAAAATGGCTTTCTGTGGTTTTTTTTGCATCGGGGTCAGACAAAACAAAGGCAGTGGTGTAGGAGAAGATATGGTTACTCACAGGCGAACTGGTGGATCCCCCTCAGGGTTTTTATATGGTCACGACGGTTCGGTATGCATCGTGGCTTTTGGGCCACAGTAACGGTACGGTTTCAGTATCTTACTATAAAACTACTCAGACTAGCAAAGACAGTAGTGTATTGTGAAGATAATTAAAAGCACAGCTATAATCAAGCCACATAAATTATAATAAACCCGCTCTCAGAAACTTCTCAAAGGCACAACTACAAATACAAATACAATCCATGCTGCTCCATGTCACACTGTACCCGGAGCGAAGAAGACGTTTACCCTGAGGGAATGTCAAATATCCAACATTTGTAATTTCACCTTCCTGCTAATAACTGCGTCTCAGTTTTGTTTCACCAAATTGCCTTTTGAAAACGTGGCAAACGCTTGCAACACCGCTACAGTTACTGAATAAAGCAATCTAGCAAAAATGCAGCCACTGAAATTGGAAATCGCTCAAACTCATTTCCTTTGACAAATATTTAACAACTTGGTTTGACGTACATAAAACACATGCCTGAAGCCATTAAATAGATCACCGACACAAAGAACCAATCACTGTAGCTTGAGAGTCACAATAAGGAATCAACATAATTTCAGCTTTTCTGCAACTGAACGTGTGTATCCTGGAATCAACTCCATGAGCAGTTTCACTTTTAATGCTACATGGGTTCAAAAATATCAGGACACAATTTTCTTTCAATCAAACTTTTGTATAGTCCAAAGGTTTAATTTAATGGAATGACATGGGTCTAAAATGGTGGTGAACGTTCGAAAATGCATCCTAATGTTCACCTAATGTTTACTTTTCTGCTCGTGATTTTGATCAACAATGCCCAAGTGTCATTGAACGCATTCAGAATAAATGAGAAAAGCACCATTATAGCCAAACGAAACAAGCAAGGAACAGAAACAGCAGCATCAAAGACATTATCTCTGCTTTCTGCATCACATATTTGCCATTAGAGAAGGCCACTTACGCTGTATGTGAATTAGCTGCTTTGGCATCTTGAAGTCCCCGAAGTAGAGGGAGTCGTAGTAGGTGATGTTGCTCTCTGCCTCGGGGACTGGGATGACCATGTTGTCCCGATTCTCGCCATATACCTGATGTGCCGAGATGGCCCGCTGGAGATGGTGTTCCTGCAGAGACAGAGGTGCAGGTGAGACATACAGAATAATGAGAGTGTTATCTCACAAGACAAAATACGAAGACAAATTATGTCTTATGTCTATAACTGCCATTAAAATAAGATTTGGTTCATAATTTATAGAAAACAATTTTACAGTTTGTTGCGATGGTCCTGTTTCCAACAAACACTTGTCACATGTCACATGAGGTGATTTTTTCTAGACAATCACATTTGTACCGTATGCTTATTTTTTACCCGGTAAAATGCTTTCGTTTATATGCAATTTAGTCACAGTTGTGCAAACAAAACCAACCAACCAACCACGGATTACAAAAACAAATACACTGCAACACAAATCAGCCAACCTATCTTTGTTTTGTATTTTTACTTCAACATTAAGACATTGGTAGCAAGCACAAAACTTCAGCACAAACTACATGGCAAACTGACAGTAAGGCAATTAGATGTTTCCTATCAGCTGTGAAAGACATTAATTGATACAAGTGTTATCCATGTGCTTTAGCAGCTAAGTCTATAATTCCACATAGAAAAGCCACTAATAAGACTCTGCTCCACAAACACTTGTAGCCAAAATCTATTTTCAATGAAGCATTTCATTGTGCTGTCACAATGTAACAAGGATTACCAAGTACCAAACAGGTTGAACTATAAGCCAGTCTGTGAAGCAGTTGGAGCAAAAAGTACACATAACAGGCTGAATGTACAATGAGATGCGTAGGTAAACTGGATTACACAGTTACAGGGTGATTAACTTTTGGCATTCAGATCTTACAATAACCTCTGAAAAGAAAATTCCAGCACAGGAACAAAGAGGAGTTAGTGTTAAAGTTTGAATCGGACCTATTCTGTCTGTCACTCAAGGTTTTAAAAAGGTGTTCGAATCATAAGGTGTGGAAATAATTTGTTTGGAATGTAGGTACTGGATGAGGACAAATCCAAACCTGCCAAAATTCACAATGTGAAATTTTTTTTTTTTACTTCAACTCAGTTAACCTTATCTACGTGCTGCAAATTTGACAAGCGCCTGATGATGCCAAGCCTGCCGAGGGGGAGTGTGCTGAAGGCGCACACAGTCTGTGTGGCTGATGAACTGGTTTGCTGGCATGCGGCTTGTCTGAACAGTCCCAGTCAGTCGTAGTAGTAAGAGCCTTTGGCCCAGAGCTGGGCACCAAGCCACTGGCAGGCAGTCTGTCAACAAGGCAGCGTGCTGCCGGCTGTGTACAACAGCTCTCTGGGGAGAAGGTGTGTGTTTATCGTTTCCCCTGCGGCAGTCAAAGACACAAGGGCAGGTGGGTATTTGTGTCAAGGGAGGATGACAGAATACATGAATCAGTCAGTTATTATTAGGGAAGTACGTGTGTGTGCACGCCTGAATTAAAAAGCACAACACTGTTCAAATGCAGCTCATCTTTTATTAAGGATGAACATGCAATAATTTTCAAAACTAAACCACAATTAGGAAATCTCATAAGCTCAATTAATTTATTCTGCTTGTGATAGTTGTATGTTTTATGCAATTAAAAAAAACATGATACAAAACAGCTTGAACACCAAGTCGTCATCACCTTACAGATTACAGGTTGGATAATATTTTTATTCATGTATTAATGCTCCATCGTGTTTCAAATCCTTTACACAGTGACAATCATACTGAATCTAGACTGGGGTGGAAAAAAACAACATATGGCAAGTCAAATTGCATTGTCAGATTTTGCCCCAGATAATTAATTCCCAGCTGTTCTGGCTGCATGTTTGATGTAAAAAAAAAAAACGTGTGTAATAACGTAATAAGTCATGAGGGTATACTGCAATAGCCCACATAGAACACATTCATTCAGATTCAACCAACTTCTACAAAGAGAGCAGCAAGAATTTGAATATCAACTTCAGCAATACTGCTCAAACAGTATACTTGATTCCTATTTCTTATTTACAGGTAATATAACCCTTTATATTGGCTGCTATCGTGGTTATGTCAGGCCATCACATGCAATAATCTAGACTACATACATGATCAGCCCCAGTGTGCAACTAGGAAACCCTACATGGATAACAAGATTAAGAGAAAAATCATAATTTCCAAGTCCCTAATGTAACAGATGGACGTGACAATAAAACATGACCTGCTGTCTCAATCACCTACTGACCCATTGACCAACTTTCAACTGTAGACCAAAGCACCATTAAGCTTTACTCAGTGCCCACTTTCTATATCCATGCAGATTTAGGATGGAAGGAAATGGGTTGATCAAGTAACCATTATATTGTTAAATGCACAAAGCTTCAAGTTGGTTGTTCAATAAAAGTTATTTAAAATAAACGTCTGAGGAATGAAGAGTTTAAGTTTTGTACTTCCTGGAATGAACACTGCTAAATGATATGGTATTTCCACATTTACATTTATACATTAAAGGTTTTATTTCTTCTAAGCTGTAGCAGGCACCACCAGAAACAAGGGGAGACCAAAATGTTTTCACAGGTTAAATCAGGCCAAGTGTGCTGCTTCACAGAAAGACCTCAAGCAACATTGAGGACGCAAGAGCACGGATCAATGTGTTTTTACAGCACTAAAAACAGACAAGCTTTGCAGTATTTTTAAAAAGCTGGCCTTCCAACTGAAACATTGCACATATTTCAGTACGCATAGATGTCCAACAACAGTGGACTCGTTTATTTTCAGCACCTTAGCTGAAATATGTGTCCAACCATGGTCATCTGGTAAGGAGCTCAAGAAAGAGCTACAAAACCTTAAAAATAATTTACATGATTCTTCCGCAGTATGTGGTGCTGGCAATGTTTGGAAAGTAAACTTTCTAGCATGACCTTCTGTTTTTCTCCATGTTGTTTTAGTTTCAGTCAACTGCATTAAATCTGATTTACTGCCTCCCTGAGCCCCATATTCATCAACACCATTTGGACTTCTGGGACGAGCAATATTCTACGGTCTGTTAAACCCAAAGGCAATGACGGTACTTTACATTTATGATGCCATGTGCTGTTCTAAACAAGTGGCTTGCTACCCTCTTCTACACTGGTTCCTACATTCCCCTGTAAACTATTCCACAATGGAGGGAGAGACTCATAAATCAAATGGCCTTCAGCAAAATCACGTCAGCTGCCAAACCCAATCAAGCAACATGTTTGTTTACTTTCCCAGCCTCGGCTTTTTGCCTGAGAATAAATAAAACTCAGATTGGGGTGAGCGGTCACAATACAGAATGTTGACTAGTGCCCTCACACGCACAAACTTTTCTTTCAGTCTTGCTTTCTCAAACATACACGCCAGAGTCCAGAAATAGCCTTTCTAAAATGACCATATCGATCACTGTCAAGTCTGCTGAGGCAGCCGGAGCCGCCTCCACCTTCTCTGGTCTCGCCTCGAACAGATACTGTCCCAAAGACTGTAAATGCCACTTAGCATGATGGACAGCGACAGAGAATGGTCTGGTAGGGCTGTCGAGGGATTCCCAGCTCCAGTATAAAGACCATTATTGCACTGTGTGGGAGAGAAATCATTTTTAACACCCCGTCCATGTGCTGTGGGAAATTAAGGGCAGGCATCAGGCTGCGTTTTTGGCTCTTCTAACTGCTAAGCAGTTCACAAAGTAACAAACTTTCCATTAAACAAAAAACTTTGGATTGGAAAAAACAGTTAGGGCGGATTCTAAGGGACTATTTTTTATTTCCAAACCTGAAAGTGGGCCTGCCATTTAGTAATAAAGCTGTGAAACCTATTAATGCCAAGAAGCCATGGTAGCAAACTGGCCATGCAGTTGGTTTCAAGAACTTCCCCAAGGCTGATGTTAATTTCCCACGCTGACTACATACATTTATACACACCCATCACCAGTTAAAGAGAAGGGAAACAAAGGCAACTTTCAATTTCATAGCAGGTCAACTACAGATACTTTGGACAGGTGAGATGCCCCAAATTCCCACCCAGCAAAGTCACACAGCAACATACTAGGGGGCTGCCAGAATTGGATTATGCATGTCTGCATGTACAAGAACAGTTCCTGGCAAAAGGCTAACACGAGAGATGCCTGTGGGTTCCCGCCACGGCCGCAGACATTGACCTCACTTTCACCCAAACCCAAACACAAGACAAAGTGTCTCGCCCAAAACAAACATGCCGCACGTGTTGAGGGAATTGCAGTGATGGCGGCTCTTTGGTCGAGTGTCACTACAAACACACCGTTTGAAAATTACAAAACCACACATTAGATGGAGTCAGGACGTCTGAAAGGCTAACCGTAATTGAGAAAGAATACTTAGCAGGAAAACACACAGGCAGTTAAAAGGCTTGAATCTGAGAACTTATTCAGTGGTTTCAAGCTGTACATCTGGCATGGAGTTGTGATGTACAGGGATATCACACATTCACCTAGCAGAACAAAAATGAAGTGTGATTATAGTGGTGACAAGAATAACATTTCTTACAAAGCTGATCTGACGTAATACAATTGATAGCAGGTAGCTCCAGACACTGAGCGGCTGTCATGCAGCAAGCCTTTGCCTACCTCTTATGATAATACGACTGTTGTGTAACCAAGCACTCCTGCTGAGCAGACACAGACTTTGAAGTGACAGCAACCCCGCACACCCTTCGCCTCTCTACTCCCGCTGCCCCTGATCCTCTCCAGAGCGCCACGTGCCGCTGGTCTGCCAGCCTGCTGTGCCATCTGACACACTGAACCCCAGACACCGAGCTTCCACAAGAGCGGGGAGGCAGACTGGGTGCACTGTGTCTTCAGTGGATAAACAGCAGCAGCAAAGATACCTGTAGTGTTATTCCCCATTTAATTGCCCTTCATATTAGAACATTAGTCAAGCCCGCTGGGACAGCTACAAAGCTGTGCCCTTGGAGAAGCTAATATATTGCTAATGGGAGTCAGAATAAGGGCCCCACTGTGACACACTGTACCGTGATAAATGGTGCAAATAGAAGAACACAAAATTCCAACAGGGTGCATAACTATACAAACAATCCACTATATCACAAAAATAACTACAAAACCTGTGTGATGAGCTAGACAACCCTGAGAGGCAGAGTTAACTTCACTGCCTGTGTGGCAGGTGCATCTCTAAACCTTACCCATCATATCAGTGTTTAACTTTGCAACTGTCAGAATACAGTGTAGAGCTTTCAAAATAGCAAACTATTATTAATTTAAACATAGAAGCATTAGTGATTATACTAATAACATGGGCTTCAGTGTACCGCTTTAGCAACTCAAATTGTCAACATTAAGAAACCAGTGAGATGCTCATCTGTCACAGCAGCATATATAAGACACCTACAATGAAAAAATAAATAAAGACAAGTTAATATTGTGATGTAAAGCTGCCCTGATTTCCTAAGAACGAATCTTCTAATATGCATGACTGAAAGCTACACAAATGTTGTATGTTTTTGCCCAGCTGTGCAACACAGAGGCATTACATGCTGCAACAACTAAGTGACTACAGCTGCATTACAGTGTGGCATCACAGCTGCTATATAAATAAACATGAGGGACATCATGCATGCACATCTCCATAGCATAAATGCTAACCGCTAACTGCACATTCCCTGTGACATGTCCCACTGCTAACCAAATGACAGCCTTAGCAACACACACACAACACAACCTTCAACAGCGGCACATTTATTAGTTTTATTCCAAATACATGGCAGCAGTGTTGACACTTTCTGCTCGTGGCACAGATGCCACATATAATAAGAAACCACTAGCTCCCCCTTGCCCTGGTCCTTCGCAATTACGCCAACACAGGGCCCCAACACTGACAGACGAGACAAAATGTCGGCAACGCTCAAGTCACATGACTCCTTTGTACTCAAGACATCGCCTCACGCCATAATAACCCGCTCAAACCGGGAAATTTTATCAAAAAACGACACAGCGAGTCCCCACGTTTCCAAAACCACGGCCCAAATACCACATAACCGCCGTTCAAGACGGAAATCTGTCGTGTTTCAGTTCAGAAAATTGGCGGCCATTTTGTGAAAGCTGGCGCAGAAAAAAAGAGGGACGCCTTTGATCGTGTAAAAATAAAATAATAAAACCAGAGCATATATTTTACATTTTCGAACAGTAAAAGCATACCGATTCCTCTTCTTTCTCCATCCCCGTGGGCATCTGCGGCACTGCCCGGTTAATGGATGCATATTCGTGTAGGTCTGGTAAATCCTCACAACGGAAGACGGGTAGTGGCTTGGAAGCGTCCAGCGCCCGCGCCCGAAACGACAATTTACTCATTTTTCACAATTCGAGATGCAATATAAATCTATCCGATCTCCTAACATACACAACGGTAACGAGTAGAGCTTTCATTGATGTTTCTGTGCGGTTAATCCCTATTCTAACATTCGAATTGTTGTAGCTTGTATTTAGGGCGTCGCCGACGGAGCCGGGGGAAGGCCCGGATCTTGGTCGCTCTCTCTCGGTCTGTTTTTTTCCGACGCTCCGCTCCCTACCGTTGATTCAGTGCGCCATGGACAACATGGCGGACATTTAAAACTCTTTTGCGCTGTTTCGCTCGGAGCGGTCCAACCCCCAGTTCGCGGACCGACCATTCCCACACGGTCCCGGGCGCGTGCGCGTTGCGGGGGTGGGGGGAAGGGGGCACTTCACCGGCAAACTAACTCATCTCCACACGTTCGCGTGAATTATTAAAATAAACATTAAGCATGGCCGGAATATATATTGCAAATAAATAGGTAAAATAAACGTCTCGTATATTTATGGACTATGGTATAAAACTTGCATGAAAACGTCAGAGACAAATAATTATCAACACATATGACGAACATTAATGTGCACATTTAAGTATAAGTATATAGAAAAAAATAAACAAGGAACACAAACATTTTTTATTACATTTTTCTAATTCTGCTATACACTTTTTGATACTTACAAAATTACAAATTTATATTTACTATATTAAATGATTAATGATTGATTTTGCTCCGTAATTTTTTTTTAATTAATTAATTAATTTACTGATAATCATTAAGCAGTATTTGCCAAACCTTCTTAACTGGACCCATTTTTCAAAAAAAAAAAAGTTTATACCAAATATACAAAACAATTAATCCTTTTATTTGTGCATAATGTAATGTAAATAACTTTTTTAACTGCCATTTCTGTCACAATATTTATATTTTTTATACTTTATATATTTGTATTCAGTAAACCAGCTATTTCCATCAGATACATTTGAGAAATGTGTCATAATTGAATAAATCTTAAGTTAAGAGCTGGAAACAATTCTGCATATTTATTTGGTTACAACTACAAAAAATATCCAACCCATCTGTGTGTGTCCTGACCCAGTTCTGGGAATTGCTGGTATACAGGTGGGTTAAATAATTTTATATTATTATTATAATAAAAATAATTGATTAATCGATAATCGATTTTTTTTTATAAATATATAAAACTAACTCGAAGGTAACTTTTTTAAAATTATATAAATTCAACTATATGATTAGCTTATTGGGTCTTATGTTGTGTTGAGGCACTAAAATCATTATTTCATAACAAGCCAACATCCAAAAACCACAGAAGCAACCGTTCATATAAAATGATCCAAGATTTCTACTCTGGTCCGAGAGACTTTTATCCAGCAATGGTGAACCCCTCACACATGATAGAGAAATATGCTTATGGTGGGTGAAATGACTTCACAATATTAACAATGCCGCCCTCTTCTGGTCCAACAGGTAAGATCTTGATTTAAGGAGTAGGAGGACTTGTTTTTCCTCACATACAGTGATGTTCATATGGCACACAAACAGCATTTAGTGAATGTTTAGGGTCCAAAGATCTACAGACGGCCGACACAACCGCCAAAGCCACATTTTTCCAAGAATCCAGATTAAGCTCCGTCAGTAATTGACCTTACCTGTTGGCATCATTTGGTTTAGCCAGGGTCCACCCAGGTGAAATTAGGCTTCCTTTTCCTCATTAAATCCACAAAATGCATCTTGACGACCTGAGAGCAAAAGGAACATTTAGACAAAAGGAGAGAAACTTTGCCAAGTAAAAAAGAAGAGGCTCGTCTGGGTGGAGCAAAGAGAAAGCATTAGTACACCACCTGTATATAATTGTCAGCAGTGCTGAGAGGTCTGGCCTTCCAACGACCACACCTGGCTGTGTTGCACTTAATGGACTTGGTGGTTAATTTCTCGAAGAAGGTGATTCCAATTCCATTTCTTCGTGTTTTTTTTTTTAAATGTCTTAAATATAACAAAACATGGGGAGAAAATGGAAATTATGTTCAGATATTGTGTTCCTCGGAGAGCGTTCCTCCCAGGACTTTGATCTCTCCCTTGAGTTCCGTCACATCCTTAATCCACCTTCATATGAAAAGCCACACATTTTTTCCATTTTATTGTAAAAATAGTCTGAAAGGACAGAAACCGAGACGACTGAAAGATGACGTAGATATATCCACATTAGCTTCCTGCTTCATTCTTAATGCCCCCTACTACACCTGGTACCAAAAAGGGCAAAGACCAACACACGACAATGTGTCTATGTCCTGTTTGTTGTTTTAATTTTTTCTATATTGGAAGGTTTATGTGGCAGAACACGGCTTTCGCCATAGGCTGCACACCCCACAATGGAAACACAAGGCAGGGTAGTGTTTGCTGTCAGGATTATGGAGCACCCAGTGTCTGCATATGGAACTTTATAATGTTTGGACTGGGATAAACATCACACCGATACCGATTTATAAACCTTTCACTGAGAAATTGTGCGCGTTTTCTCCATCTTTACTGTATGTGATTTCTGCGACGCATCATTTTCAAATTAACCTGTGATGCCAAAGAGAAATATGTCTGTGGCCAATAAATATCAAATACTTCAAATCAGGGCCTTGGTATCTTTTAGTACAGTGATTCTCAAGCTTTTTATATCAATACTATCTGAGAAAATATAGTGAAAATTAGAGCTGAAACGATGAATCGATTACTAAATTAATCAACAACTATTTTGATAATCGATTCATCCGTTTGAAGCTTTTTTCATTATTAAAACAAGATTTCTGATTGTTTAAGCTTCTTAAATGTGAATATTTTCTTCGTTTCTTTGCTCCACATAACAACGAAATCATTCAAACTGAATTATTTTGGTTTGTGAACAAAACAAGACGTTCAAGAACATCATATTTCCATGTTTGACTAACACTGATCGACGTTTTTTTTTAACATTTTCTGATATTTTATGGACCAAGCGATTTATCGATCCATCGAGAAAATAATCGACAGATTAATCGATAACGAAAATAATCATTAGTTGCAGCTCTAGTGAAAATACAGTGATGTAAATAGGCCGATTTATTCCCAATAAGCCATTTTGCTCTCCCATCATCCTCCTGTTCCTCACATACTTCGGACACTGGTATAGTGAGATTATGGGGGATTAAGTGGCTCTACTTATGTTATTTGTTTAATTTTCTACACACTCCAATCTCGTATCCCAGCGTGTACAGTAGGACATTATATCATGATTTTCCTCCAAGTAACACCAGACGAAGCTCGCGTACCGCAGTTTTAGAAACCCTGGGTTTATAAAAAGGTACCGATTCCAGTGTGAGTTCAGGGCCTTTCAAAAGGTTGAAGTAAGTTATGTTTTATGGCCGTTGACCTGACAAAAGAGCATTTTCATAGCACATACTTTGTGCTTGCTGACCTACAAGTGTCCCATATGGGTGGAGTTAGTCGCCCAACATGCATGCTTCTTCTTTTTTAGTGGTTTTTTTTAATTGAGTCAACATTAAAAGGGTTAGGGTTAACTAACTAACCCCCTTTCCAGTGGCTCTAATCCTGACAGGGTTGCCAAACTTTATTTTTCTACAAAGGGGGATGGGGGGGGGGTGCAGAATCACTCATAAACACCCCCCACCCTTTTTTCTTTTTTTTTTGGTAAGTCCTTGCAGGGAGGAGAGGTGGGTAAATCCAGACCCTTGCAGGCCAGGGCCGAGCAGTTCCGTGACAGACCACAGGTGACACACACACACCCATAGGGAGCAGGCCAACAATGTCACATTCCAGACCACAAAAAAACACCCCGATGGAGGCATTAAAAAAGAGACAAATAAAAGCAGCTTTTGTCGTGCGTTAGCCTCTCCAAAGAGTGTTCACGTCCGCCTCCTCCTGCTGATGTTTCCCCTCCCTGCTGCTGCTGCTCAGATCAGGTTTCTGACAGAATAATCCTGTCGTATAGGAACAACTAGTCAACTGGATCGGTGCCTTATCCCCAGTCAAAGGCATTATCGATCGATATCACGGGCCACTGTCACTGCGAGGTCAAACAAAGTGATGAGGAACTCGAGCTCAATCGTATCCAGCTGACCAGACAAGGGATTTGATTGCGTGTATGAAATCATCTGATGCCAGAAACACTTTTTTTTAACCACGCTGGGGCCTTTTGTTTTGTTTATTTATTTATTAAGCCATTCGACCCAAGTTTGTTGGAAAAAAACAATGACGATTAAAAAATTTTACTCACCAAGTCAATAGTCCAGGACACGGCGAAGGTATAAAGACAGACGGACAACATTTTGTGCAAAGTCAGAAGTAAAAAAAAGAAGGAGAGAGAGAGAGAGGAAAAAAACGCCAGAGAACAGCAACACGACGCAGCTAGCCAAAGGAGGGGGAGCCAACTAACAGCAACGTTAGCCACAGCTACTTCTCCTGACTGGCTTCAGGGGGGGGGGAATTAAGAGCAAAGGCTGTTGTTCCCGGTGACGAGAGCCGCTGTCCGCGGTATGTCCAGCCCGGAACGAAGCGAGAGACTGTCGGTGGAGAAAAAAAGTCAGTGTTTTCCTGTCGATGTATGAAAGCAGCCTCAAACTAGGAGAGAGGTGGAAACCAAAGTGCTACTGTTGGGGGTTAACAACTTTGCTGTGAAACACGGCCCGTGGTTGGACAAGCGAGGCCACCAATCACCGGCGGAGAGCCCCCCGGGCCCTGTGACGTCACGTTCCACTGGAGATGGAGCGCGACGTGATTGGCTGACTGGGAGTGAACTTAGCCGACAATCGCCAAAGAAGCCTGAGCTTCAGCCATTTTCTGCACCCGAACGTCATGGGTTTGAGGCTAATGTGAACTATTTACCCCATATTTAGTTAAATATCTTGTTTAAAAACACGGTAATGTGATTGTAATAGCAATTGTTCCGTGTCAAAATGAGCACTTAAAGAAGAATGTCATTGAGGATATCGAAAGTGCTAGCTTGTATGTTTGACCAGGGCTAACTCCTCCCTCTTATGGAGGACGAAACCTGACGTAAAAATTAATAATTATAGAAATAATTACAGAAATAAATACAGGAATAAATGCATAAATAAATAATGAAATAAATAAATGACTAGTGGGAAATTATTGGATATTATTATTATTGTTATTGGATAACAATTGATTAAATGTACACCCTTATAAGATATGAGAGGACACTGCATTTGAATGAAATACCTGACTATTGATATTTCTCTTGTAGACCATCTTTACTTCCTTGCTGTGAGATCACAGAGTCTTAAGACCAATGTAATATGTGAAATGAAAATAAGGTTTTTGCTCCATGATTTTTGCTACTTTTTGCCCCAGTTTTCCATATCAACACTCCTGAGGATACGATAACCTAAGCAGACTGGGAACTTGTTTCACAGCATACAGCAGTTTAGTTCAGTAGAAAAACACTCACACACGCAGTGCAACCGTTACCAGTTAATTAATAACACACAAAAACAGTAATCCCACAATATCATAACAATGTAAGGATACATGGTTTTGAATGTTTATTCAATAAATAATTTCAAAAGTACAGAATTGCAAATGTGACTGTGTTGTAGAAATAAAAAAGGCACTTAAAAAAATGGTGACAGGAGTAACCTATTTTTAATTCCCTTAGCACTAACCTTTTAATCTAAGTGACATTTTACCATTGGTTCCTGTTCATGTTCAGTAAAAAACTTTGATCGAGGCACCAACAAATGGCTGGTAGGAATAACTGACATGTTAAAAACAACTGGGAGCGTTCCCCAATTCATGTTCCACAAGTAAAAATAAGGCATTTTTAATATAAGCAAATTTAGTTAGCGAAACAAAATGAAGGCAGATTCTGCATATTTGGCATTGCTGTGAAGAATTAAAAGGACCTGAGTTGGCTTTTAAATTAAGTAAAGTAAAAACCCGGAGCCAAACAGTTAAAACTACTGTACACTGATGTCCTTTCACCCAGAAAGGCAACCCAAGAAAAATATCTTCGAGATAAAAGACGTTTCAATTGATTGTTGTTGGAAAAAAAACACTAACTCTTCGACCTGGTTCTGTGAATACATATATGGCTTTACACAGAACCCAAAACATACTGTACACAATTCATGGTTGCCACACACGGCCTACTGGCACTACATCTGAAGAGTTCAACACATGGCGCTTCTCCATTATACAGTTCCAGCACTTCTTGCTTTTCCATTAGGGATTGTACCTGATGTTTTTTCTTTGACGAGGTTCAGACGCTCCTGTGTCTGGTGGTGGACGAGAGGATCCAGAGAGAGCTGGACGGCGCCACCCGAAACAATGTATGCATGATACCAAAGCCGAGCCGAGAAGCGCTAGAACTGTTTAATGGAAAAGCGCCATAAAAAGGGAGCAACATCGTCTCACCTGAGGTTTCGAGTCAGCGACTGTTGATTGCCGTAAATGTTGAATGCATTATTCGTTGGAAAAGGAACACTTCATTTGTTGCCGATCATCAAAATCATCAAATTAAACCCCTCAATTAAACACTGATGGCTTCACTGTTCTATGAAAAAGGCACACTTTGGGCTTTTTTCGATTACTTTGCCAGTCCCCGTGGCAGGAAAAAGAGAAAAAACTAAAATCAGTTCACAACACTTTTCTCTCAAGTTCTGCAGAGGAAGCATAAAATAAAACAATTAAAAATACAAAAACCCCACATTTACACGGACTGTACACATTCAGACGATGCATAGAAAATAAAACCAAATTAGTACAACAAAATGAAATAGTGGCAAAATGCTTTGCTATCATTTGGTGGCTACAACAAAAAAAACAAACAAACAAACATCAACAGTGAGAGCATTAGAAAACCCGCCCCTCCCTTTCACCCCAGCCCCCCCCCCTCTCTTCTCCATACAGTGTTGTCACAAAGAAGGCAAAGCTCCATCATTTGCCCTCGTACTTTGGATTGACGACAGTTGTTACAGCACTTTTGTAGATTGGATTCTCTCCCTGAGAAAGAGAAAAATAAAAACAACATGTGAGTTAAACTGTAGAAACTGTTAAACTGTCAAATCAGTGAATCAGTGAATTAACCTCTATATTTTTGCTTCACACAAATGCTGCATTTCCATCATGGTAAGGTCCGGTTTGGTACAGTACGGTACGGTACGGTTTTCGAATGGTACGGCCCTGGGTCAGGCTTGCATTTTGACTAAAAACAGTACCTCTACCCAAACATCGGGCTTTTACTCTGGTACCCCGAGGGAGAAGGTGCCAAAAATGCAACTGTTGGGGCTGGTTATTTTAGTTCTATTGCTAATGAAAATACAAAAATACACAACCTGGATTGTACCGAACCAAACCGTTCCACTCGGTGGAAGCAAGGTACTCGTTATCCAGGATAATCAATGTTATGTTTAGTTAAGTCAGATAATGAAAATATAACTGAGGGATAAACACACATGTAAACATATACTTCATCTTTCTCACTAGTCTCGGGTAAACAGTTTATTCGAATTTCCTTTGCTCCGGAAACCAAGAAAGACAAAGTGTAATATAATAATAAAAGGACACAGCAACGCCACCATCTGGTTAAATGTGCCAATGTCACAACATGCGACCACAAAATCCTCAGCAGCTTCACTGCAGCAGTCGAGCAATAAAACTTCACAATCATGCAAGTTCACAAAGCCACCAACTCATACAAACTTTTGACCTAAAGAGCAGTGGATTTATTCCCATAGCTGGGATTCTGGAACTGGTTAATGGGACTCTTGTAAATGGGGTTCCCTTGCTAACATGGACAAAGAAAAGGGACAGGAGAAAGAAAGGGGATAAAACAGAAGACATGGGAATGAGCAGGAAAAGTCTGAAGGAAAAAACACAAAAGATAAGGAAGAGACTGAACAAGTATTTCATTAATACATTCATTATTTTTCAACTTAAAGCATAAATACACTAAACCACAAAAAACAAAAGGTCCCTGGTACAAACTGGGAATAAAATGTTGTTAAAAAAGTGTTGTGAATGAAGTCACTGGTTACTTCTTAGATTCAACCACTGCTCTTGTGACCAAAAACAGTGTGCAGTGGTGTAGTTTTCCACTAGTGTTCACCATCAGCCCTCCTCTTTCTGGCCTTCACTGCCTTTTATGGAGGTGCAGTTGTCGGTGTCGACGGAGAGAGGCAGCACTGTCAGCTGAGACAAAGGCTACTCCCCCCCCCCCCAGCGACAGACGACCTAACCTCATGGAGCTCAGGTTGATCATTGAGAGTGAGAAAATCAGAGATGATCTATGTTCTGTGCCTTTTTTGTACAGCTAAAGAGCTAGAAGCTTGGAGACAATATTTCAATATTTCAAGAGTGAAGTAAATAGTGAAGCCCTGGTAATTTTAAACGATCTCTTGTTCCAAACTCACCGTGTCCCACTTGGCGTTCATCTTCTCCTTCTCAAACTTGGCAAACTCTCGGCGGTCGTGGATGATCATGAGCAGTTTCCAGATGAGCAGCAGAGCGAGGCCGATCAGAACGATGCCGGCTACCACTCCTGCCACGATGGGGATGATGTCGGGTCCTGCCGGACATTCTGAAAACAAACAGAGACGGAATGAAATCCACTGCTGATGAGGATCATGACGTTTACTAACTATACTCCTTTCAGGTCGTATATAAGGGGAGTTAAACTGAAAGAACTATCGTTTCAGGAGATGTTTCATCCACTCTGTCATTACTGCATTGCAGAACAAAATTCTAACCCAGGTTCTCCACCACGTAGACCTCCTTGGTGTCGTTCCTGATGGCGTAGGTGTAGTAGAACCAGCAGTCGTTGGCGTCTCGCTCTTTGCAGTGAGTCAGTGGGAAACTCTGGTCTGTGGGCTGGGGCAGCTTGTCGCGATCTTTCACCTTGATCAGCTGGAAGTAGCTGCAGTCCCGCTCGCACGTGTCCTTCTTCTCGCCGGCCTCAAACGCTCGGCACTGCACGCAGTCTCTGCAGAAACACAGTGGGAGGGGCCGGTTATAAAACACCCTATAAACCCTGATCGGTGGAGTCATAGTAAACTGGTATGTACTACTTGAGAGTATGGCTGCAGAGATTATTCGATTAATCGATTATTAAATGAATCGTCAACTATTTTAATAATTGAGCTTTCTGGTTTTTCAGCTTCTTAAATGTGAATATTTTCTAATTCCATTGCTCTGTTTGACAAAGAAATCATTAAAAGTACAAATATTTTGTTTTGTGGACAAATCGAGACACCTGAGAACATCATCATTTCGGGGTTAGGGAAACGACATTTTATCAGAGCAAACAAATAGCCAATTTATAAAGTAAATAAACAACAGATTAATCCATTATGAAAATAACCTTTTTTAGAGCTAATATCTCTACTTGAGAGCTAATGCCAGTAAGCTATCATGCCGATTCTAGACAGACAGACATAACACAATGTATTCATCGGTTTAAGTAGGAGTGCTAGCTCTCCATCACAGAAAATGCCAGACCAATATTAACCCTGTTTTTATCCATATCTGAAGCCTTTTTAGCCAAAGTACAACTTTCTTTGGGAGTAAATTAGCTAGATAGCTAGACCTACTTCCTGCCACCTTGCTTTCACTACCTCGACTCCACTGTGTGCCATGTGCAGCTCATTACTGTGCAGATTTCCCGTCGCGTTCAAGCAGAACTCGTGAATTCATAATAACAACAAACACGTCGTATACGGGAAATCGGGAGACTCTGACCCTTCAGACAACGGAGCGTTAACAAGCTGTGAATATGAGGGCGGGGGAGGGTTCAAATATGCCCTTCTCATGAGTGCAACAGGCAGACTGGCTACCAAAACGCCTGTTAATAAACAACACATAGGAGGGTGACGTCAATCTCTGCATCAGTAATGTGCCATGGATTTATGTCGGCATCAGCGCTGCGACAAACATTTACTTCCATATTCGATGAACTTGTCAATTATTTTCTATGTGTGGTCCATAAAATGTCAAAAAAATGTATATTATTATGACGTTTTCAAATGGCCACGATCCAAAATGTATCAGTTTTGATGATGTTTGTTATATGGATCAGGAACAAGAGGATGAAAAATCTGAGAGTTTATCTATGAGAAAAATTAATCGATCATCAAAATAGTTGGCTGTTAATTTAGTCGTGGATTCATTGTTGCGAGCCGAATGGGTGATATATGTTTCTAGACATCTCGTGAAACATTTAAGGTTACCGAAATACCCTCAGGCAGAACAATGTGACGATGTGTCCTGTGTTTTAGCCTCGTTTTAGACTCACTTGTGTTCAGTGCAGACGCCGGGGCAGGTGGGACAGATTTCACAAGTTGGTCCCTGGAATTTCAGGTTGGTGCATTTGCAGATTCCGCACTCACAAGTACCACGGCCGTTACAGATCTGCCCGTTCTTGGCGAGGCAGGTGGAGGTATCCAGGGAGCAGTCGCAGGCACTTCCTGTGTAGTTAGCGTCACAGAGGCACTTCCTGCATACACAGCGCCCGTGTCCTGGTTAAAGCAAGGGGACAGGTTATGACAGAGCTTCAATAAAACAGATCCGAGTGTGTTATTTGTACGATCCTTACCTCCGCAGAGCTTGTTGTTGGAACGGTCGCAGTTGAAGTTGTCACACTCGCAGTATTGTCCACTGTAAAGCTCTGCTGTGTTTTCCCGCTTCTTGCACTCGCAGGTGCCGCAGACGCAGTCGCCGTTGTTGCTGCAGATGTCAGTGCCGTTGTCCTTCCTGCAGTTGGCGTCCAGGTCCTCCGTTCGGACTTCGTCTTTGCTGCACTCACAGAGACGTCCGATACGGCCGTCATTGCACCTGACACAGAAGATGGAAGGTTTGCATTAATAATGTAGAGAATGTCGCCACAGTAAGGAGAAAGAAGATAAATAAACACGAAAAACAGCAGCTCTAATATACCTGCTCGACTACTTACTTGCAAGCTCCACATTCGAAGGTACCGTGGCCCATGTGGCATTCTTTGCTGTTGGCTACTCCGTGTGCGGCGCACTCACAGTCGCAGATGAAGTTCAGTACGACCTCCACCTCCTCGGTGAAGCCAAGAGGTTTAATTTTAATGGTCTCTGATTTACCATGTGCTGGACACTTCTGGGATTCGATGGAAATCACAAAAGACACCTGGAAACCCAAGGAGATGACAGGGTTATTAAACTTAATGGGGAGGATACGTTGAAGTTTATGGTGCCAGGAACATGAAAAGAACTTATGTGTTAACCACCTTTGTGTCACAAATACAGGTTTGGTGTTTCATTAAAGCAGCAACACTGCCCACGGACCAATTAGTGTTATGGTGCCTTCACACATGAGTTTACAAGGTCGGTGCAAAGACACGAGTAGACACAAATGTAGCTGGATTGTGTTGACCCAGTTGAATGGTGCAAAGATGTGAAAGCAAATTAGGGTTAGACCAGGTGAAGAGGGAGTGTGCTTGGGTAAAAATGAGAAAGTAACTTGTACGCCTCATTAACTTCTGAAAATACTGAAGGTACTGTATCTGTTCAACTGCTTGTTGATGCAAATACCTAATCTGCCAATCCCATGGGAGCAACTTAATCAATTTAGGCAAGTAAACATGATCAAGATGGCCTGCTGGAGTTCAGACAATGCAGTCAGTGAGTGTATGCGTGTATCACATGATACCAACCTCATCTCCGATGGAGATGTTGGAGCACTTCCTGCCATTCTCCTCTGGTCCCTCCACGCCGTTCTTACAGATGGACTTGAAGGCGATGGACACGCCCTCTGGCAGCCTGGTGTGTTCCAGAATAACCTCAGATGACAAAGACTGTCCAAAGATTTTTAAAAAATGGTTACATACTTGCTTTCACACTGTATTCATGGAACTCAAATAAGTATTATGTGCATGGTAATCCAGAAGAAAACTAGCAAATACATGACCTCTAGTGGAGTTTAACTGTAAAGAATGGGAGACTTTTCTCCATGGATCATTTTAAAACAGTGTCAAGTATAAATTTAAATCAAAACCATACATTAATTATCTCGTAAAACAGCAGAAAGTTGGATGTCGTGCGGACAGTTTTGACTCACGTTGTAAGCATCAATAATGAGTTTGATCACGTTGCTGGAGTTGGAGGACAGTGTACCAACGGCCGATTTAGGAATAAGATTCTTCAACTCCTGTTGGTGGAAACACAACAAACAAATGTTAAATGTGCAGCTCATTTATTGCTTAATATATGTTAAATTAAAGAAGATGCTATTCTACAAGAGCAGCATATGGAAATGTCCTGTTTACCTTGTAAACAGGTTGGAATTCCTCAGTTACGGCAAAGATGGTCTGGATGTTGTGGTCACTGAGTTTCTGCACCAGATGAGCAATGGAAGGGTAGTCCTACACACACACATGTTTATAAATATTAATAAACACATGTTTAAATATGGGTCTTGCAAGAGCCAACAAGAGTAGCATAAATATTTAACTGTAGGGAGTGAGGAATAAGATTAAACATGCTCAGTCAACTCTTGCCGCATACATTAAATAAGTTTGGACTACATACATAATAGTGGCTCATGGTGTACATGTTGTTCTCCAGGTGACACCTGCCATCGTTGGGGAGGACGATGCCGCCCAGTTTACCGTCGCCGGCGAAGTGGAAACCAGCGTCGGTGGAAAACACCAGCAGACGAGTCACGTTTCTCCAGCCAATGTGATCCTGGAAAGACCAAAACACGTTACTCTTTTACAACACACTCTGGTGAGCGATATTGTGGCTTTTTCCGGCCAACAAAGGAAGATTTTGCTTCAGCCGGGTCATCGATGAGCAAGTGGCCCTCTTACCTCACACACAGCCACTTGCATGATGGCATCGAAGCCTCCCTCTGGAGAGTCAAGGTTTCCTGAGATCTGCTGCTGACTGACCAGCTTGTTGAACTCATCTCCGTTGTTGGTCAGCTTCAGGACATTCTTGTAGCTGAAGGGACTGGTACAGTTCTGGTTCCCTGTGCAGGGGTTGATGAGTCTGGCTGGTGTGGTGCTGATGTAAGGCATGACCGTCTTCTCAACAAAGGAGCCGAATCCTAAAAGGGCGTGGAAAGATCCCAGAAGAACATTTGTTTTACTCTGGATTGTTAAAAACGTCTGTGCTTTTATTGTCTCTACATTTGGAGTCTTTTGCTCACCGATCCTAAAGTCTGAGGTGATCTCCTTCATTTCCCTCATCAGGTCAGTACCAAGGTTCTTGACATTTTCCAAATCATCTTTCATGGAGAAGGAGAGGTCCATAAGGTAATAGAGATCGATGGGGTAGTCCTCAGCACGCTTGAACTTCAGCTTGAAGGTCTGGGGCTCACCTATAGAACATGACAACTTTAAACTAAAGCCTCTTTTACATTGAAATACACAGGTACATCCGTGATTTGTGAATTTGGATGAAGCTGATAGAAAAGGCTATTAACACCATTCATGTTACTAGTGGTAAAAAGTTAATCAGATGACATAAAAGATTATCTTCACTCTGGTCATGCTTTCACGCTAATGTCATTGTGTTGTTTACCAGATCTGAGTGTCAGGGAGAGTTTCTGTGGCTGGATCTGGGTGATCTGCTCGGGCTTCAGCTTCTCGGTCTTATCCTTGCGGTTGGTGACTTCCTTGTTCTTGTCGATGGTGATTCTTCCACGTGGGTTCTCAATTGTGGCACAATTCCTCTTCTTCAGCGACTCCAGATCATCACAGCGGGCTGACTTGGACTCACCCACAGTGAGGAATTCCTGTGAAATAGCAAAAGAGGTTGTTAAAATTTGCATTTCCTAAATATTATTTAGTGTTTTTTTTTTTTTTTAGTTGCACCCACTACTTGTAATGCATGAGAACCAGACAGGCTGGCTTTCATTGAAAACATGGCTGCCAGCAGGAACAGAAGGAAAGATTTTAGCTACAAAACTCTTCAGCTGCTCAAGTCTATGATATCTAAATAACAGGTTTGCTGTTGGCCATGCGGCTAGCACTGAGTCTTTTGCAAAGAGGCTGAAATATGTTTTTCCTTGTGTCTTTACTGACAATCATGTTTTAACTGAGAGCAACCGTGCCTGAGATAACCACACTTCAAAACAATCCCTTTAAGCTTTGTTGGGAAATTGGGAACCTTGCTGTGATATAACAGGAAAAAAACAACTGATACCAACTCCACAAACACAAAATTGAAAGGTAATTTTCACAGGTGATTCACGTGCAGAGACATCTGGACGCGTCTTTGGAATTTGTCTCGGTGAGTCCGACATGAAGAAACATGTCAACAACTCGCGCAGTAACATAATACAAACTGAAAACAACCCGCACGAATCAGCCACTTTAAACGTTCACAGACTTGTTCAATTAACATTTTGTCGGGGGAAAAAACGTAGACTGAGACACCGAAAAGTATCAGTTCTACTTCTGTGCTACATCCACTCAGAACACACCGACCTCAAACCTGCTGAAATAACTTCCATGATCTTTGACATGACATGAGTGTCGGTGATATTTCAATGAGGCCCATTGTAAACCGATGCATTCTACATAGGCCTCCATAAACTGTCTGTTCTGCGAGCGGTTGCTTGAGAGCAGCAGGAGATAAGGAGAAACAGATGACTGTGAAGCTCGGCTGAGAATATAGAATAGATTGGATGCACATGATATTCCACAAGCTCTAGTGGAGGAGATTCTTGAGACAATGAACTCAGTCAAAACAAAAACAAAAAAAAAACGATGCTTGGACCCAAATCTTTCAAAACCACATGATTTGCAGAGGATTGCTTTTTATTTTCACTGTAAACGTGCCAAAATTAACAGGACAGCTATTGTTCTGGAGTACAGTGAGTTACCAGATGGTGAGAAAATAAGGCGCATATGACGAGATGATGCAGAGAGATATTTAGTGGTGTTGAATAGGCTGCTCATTGAGAGAACAAACAAACATTATCTTCTGCGTTAAACTGACGAGTTGTTATGAACTTGGATAGCAGTTTCCTTCATTTTTGTCTGGCAATGTAAGAAATGTGCTCAAGATAGATAACGTTCAATAAGTATTGGCCACCTCTTTTCATGGGTTTCAAGCGTTGCTTTCTGCACAACTTTAAACACTGTTTACCAAACCACTGACCTTGTTGTTTTTTCTGGCTTCTCTGAATACACTGCAGGGCGTATTTTGATACATCTCAGTAGCTCCCAGGTTTTAGTTGCTTAGTAACGACAGATGGACGGGATGGGAGTGCAACACACACGCACCTTGGTTAAAAAGACCTCTGGCTTCTTTACTCGGACCCCTGACTATGCTGATTTTGCCACAATAACCTCGTTGATAAAGGGACGGTTCCTCTCAAGGTTCTTATACTAATAAAATGAACATGTTTACTGTGCATAAATCGAATAAAACCTACAGTATATTTAATCAAAGTGGTGATTGCTTGTTCATCAGAATTCTTATTAATTTTACAGCGCGAGACGAAATTCTGATTGAACATTGCTCATTTGTTTGTGCCGAGGTCTACGTCATTAAGGTATGAATGAACATTTCACTGTGGCCTCATGTTCATGCTTCGGCGAGAGAGTATTTTCCTGAAGCTGTGGTCTGTTGGTTCAGTGGTATATATTGCTGCCGCAGCACATACATACATCTGCCTCGGCTTCAGAAAAAAAAAACACGTAATTAAACTGGATTATTATTGAGCCAAAGTTTCCACTGTGAGACAAGAAGCAGCAAAACTCAGTAATAGGGTCAGTGTGGCTTTAACATCACTTTAAATCAAATTAAACAAGCGTATGAAGATTTGTCACATGATTATTTGTTAAATATAGGCAAAATTATTTAATGCAGTGATGTTTTGAGAATTCCAAAAGAGTTACTGAGATACAGGACTCCAACAAACAATTTACTGGTAATCAACGACTAAATTCATCTCAAACTACTTTGATAATTGATTAACAGTTTCAGCAGTTAATCATCAATATGTTATGGTTTATTTTGGTTCATGGACAAAACAATGCCTTTGTGTGTTGGGAAGCAATTGATTCGTAATCAATGATATGGATGTTATGAATGTAATAAATGTCTACTGGAGGAGTTTCCTTGAATTTAGTGAGACGATTGTACCGTTTCCTGACTAACATTCAACTAAAGGCCACATTATACTTCTCCGACTGCGTAATGCGTTTTCCGACTGCGTCACCACAGAGACGCCTCGGGCCTTATACTTCTGCGGACACTTCTCGGGTGCTCACTATGAGCCGGCACAGAGCAGCTTCGCTCGGCCTGTCCTGAGGACCAATCGCAGCTCTTGCCGTCTCCGTTGTCCCTTGACGGAGTGACTGACACTTAAAAAAATGTTTTCCGTGCAGTCGGAGACGACGCAGAGGCTCTTCGACAGGCTCTACGTCGACGCAGAGGACTCTGCGTAACCTACGCAGAGCACTTTACGCAGAAGTATAAATTGGGCTTAACAAAGCACAGACGAGACTCCCGACACTGCAACGGCCACAGTTTAAGATCGACCGGATAAGTTTTCATTCAGGTGACGAAATAGTTCACACTCACTGCATCCGAGCACCATCCACACGACTCGGCGACCTGGATGCATTCGCCACACGACTGCGTGTTTGCTTTGATGCATACGCTTCCCTCTGAAAAGAGAACACAACACAGGTTCCTCTTAGTTCACTAACCAAAAGCAGCTTTAGATTTTTGGATGTAAAAAAAGAAAAAGTTTTAAAAAAATGAGTCATGCTGAGAGAAGCTCAAGGCATTTTACCAACACATTACTTCATCTTGTTAAAAAAAAAAAAAAGAAAAGAGGGGGAAAAAAGCCCTCAATCTGGAACCACACAGCTATAAAAACCATGAATGAAGACAAAACATTTAAGTAGAACTAAATTTAGTTTTATTCTTTCAATGCATTTAAATCCAATAAGTGGGTCATATAATGCAAAAAAAAAAACAACACTAATAAAGACACATGCGACACATAAATGAGCTGAAATTCAACATTTGATACAAGAAATAGTCAAATATGAACAGACAATGTCTGCATTCTCACCTTGCTGTGCCCAGCTGCCACACAGAACAGCTGATAATGATGCTATTAACAATAACCGGACGTCCATCTGTAACAAGAAAACATATGATTATGAGTTGGTGCTGCATTGATGTGAAGCATTGCTGGTGGTACATTTTTGTGTCTAAGAGTAGAAAGAAAATACACTTATCACTCAGCGAGTCACTATGTTTGACTCACAATATCCTATGCAGCTGTCCAGGGACATGCAGTACATCATAGTATTGATATTATATACATACTGTGGCATGAGACATCATGTCATCATATTGTGACATAGCATTAGTTATGTCTTTGCAGATCTGATATTGATGCATTCAGTCAGATATTGTGATATTTGCAAATTAAAAATCCATGGCAAATTACAAAACAAAACTTTAATTTGAATGTGTTGTGGCACAATTTCACCATATTTGTATACAATTGTATTGCTTCTTGTTTCATGTATGTATCCTTTATTTAAGATAATAAGAAAACATAAGTCTCTATATGTGGCCCTGTGATGGACTGGCGAACTGTCCAGGGTGTACCCCCCCTATCGCACAATGTCTGCTGAGATAGGCACAGCACCCCCCGCGACCCTCTGGTGTAGGATAAAGCGGTAGATAATGGATGGATGGATGGAATAAGAAAACAATAGAAATACACCAGATATCGTCTAAAAGTACTGTATTTTAAGCATGATGTAACACATAATTGCTGGGGGATTTTTACAGTAGATATTTGAATTTATTGTAAATTAAAGCATTCACACAGCATAGGCAAAAATGCCTAAATGTTTAATGTTATTTTATGTCCTTTAACACAAAGCAAACACTGTATTTTCATACCAGGTTTCTCCCAGGGTTTGGTGAGACACACGTGCACGATAAGCACTGTAAGAAGCCACAGGTCACACAACTATTTCCTTTTTAAATGTTCTCATGGCTCAGTAACTTAGTGAAAAAGTGATGTCACACTGACATGGTTTATGACCACAGGCACGCAGCAGTAAGGAGAAGGAGAAGTTATTCATTTTGACTTTTGCCCACATGTGGATGTTAGCTGTGCTCGCCCACAGTCCGCTGGCATCAGCTGCTACTTCCAACACCTCCAACAAATCAAACAAACTGTAGATGTTAAACACAAAGATCTCTTTTATCTCTACACACAAGACAAGAGATAAGAGCGGATTAGAACAGAGGTGTGGCCAGTCAGGCCTGAATGTGGTAACGCAAGAAGTCACTCTGGAAATGAGGTTCTCCTGCTTTTTTTTAACCCATCTGTGTTCATCTTTTGACAATGTCCAGACTCAATTCTCTGGACATTACCCAGGGTTCATGTCTAAAAGTACATGTTCTATATTCTGACAACTATTACTGGGTTAGACAAACTTTTCCAGTATCCCACGACACTTCAGCCTCAACAAAGAGGCAGTACTTTCTACTCATGAGATTAAACTGCCCCCAACGGACAGGAAGTTCGCCAAAGAAAAAGCTTTCAGGATGTCATATAATTAGTCCAGTAACAGATATTATAGAGAGGACTGGGAAAGAGTCCTTTGATTTAACGTTTTAAGATGCCAGGCTGTCAGTAAAAAAAAAGATTTAAATAGGCAAATGACTGTGGTGCTAAGGATAAACTACCCAGACATAAAAGAAAAAAACTGAAATAATCAGAGACTAAAAAGTGCCAAAACTTGGAAAAAAAACTTGGCAACTTGGAAATTTTTTTAGAGGTGGGTCAACATTTTTAAAGCCCGAGCTCAGGTCACAGCTCCATGGCAAAAAAAAGAAAAGTTAAAAAGTAGGTGTGTTCACATGAATGTGAGTGTTCCCATATTTGGTCAGGCTGCTTCATGCCGCCCTCTGAAATCCCTCTGCAATTCCTCCCAAGTTCCTGTGAGACACTTCCTCGGCTGAGTCCAATCCTCAGCCTCAGACATGAGGAGCAACTTTGTGTGAATTTGACCCTGTAAGCTGCAAATGGGAAACCAGGCAGTGTTGATAATAGCAGATATTGAGTCTGCTCGTGCTGGGTACCAAAGCCAATTTCACATACGTGTCAGTAAATTAAACACTTGTGCTCACACTGAAAAAAGTGGAACTCGTAAACTGCAAGCGTTACAAGAGGAAACCCACTTTCTAAGTCTGTGAAAAGATGGTGAAAAGATGCAATGTTTACAGCCGTTAGTGCGGGTCAAAAGGGACAAGATAGAAAAAAAAACAACAACCACATCCTGTGAAATGAAGCCCAATGACTTCAGTGCGGGTTTGCTCTCGATGGTTTAGTGATAGTTATCATGTTGCTGCAGGGAAACGTGATGATAATCAGACTAAATATCAGACACTGAAAGATTTGAAGTAAAGTTTTGATTAAAAATGTGTGACAGCTGACGAAGAGCAGAGCTATTTTTATGGCTCTTTTTAACGAGTGACTCGGGACGACAGATGGAAATTATTTTTAAATCATTCTTTCTGTTGATCAACAGGAAACTGGCCCTTATTAAAAACTCCCCCTGACACAAACTAGAACTTCTGGCAAAAAAGGGTAACATTCAACACACAATATACCCAACATAAATTAATTCATAAAGTTAAAACCAAACTGAATGGAAAGACTTTCAGCACAATGAAGCCTCCTCTCCAACATTCCTGAAGTCCAGCTTTGTTTACTGCTCTGGGACTTGTCCCGCTCAGGGCTGCAAATTGCTGCGAGCTGACAGATGGGCAGTCCTTTTGGGTCTCCAGTTGCCCCAGTGCCATATGATGGCATTCGGAGGAGGTATTTCAGATAATTATTCTTCCTGGCACAGACAAGGCTTACTAGTTGCAGTAATCTTCACCGTCATAAAATGAAATGGTATCTATACCTGCTGTTGTGTTATTAATGGCACATGGTTTTTTTTTACTAACTAAGAAGTGATGAAGTGAATTGACTGAATTGTCTGGCTTGAATCATCATCATTGCTCCCCCTAAGGATTGGAACTAGTTGTGAGCAACTCAACAACACTCCCACAGTAACTGTATATGAATCACAGTCTGTGATTGGTGCACAAGGCTGCATCACAGAGTCAGTGGGATAAAGTTAGCATCAATGCTGTCAATGTCACAGCCGTTAAGAGCTGCTGACACAGTTCAGGGTAAGACGGCTCCTTCTGACTGTTAAATATAATAAAAGAAATGTTCCATTTATTTGGTGAATTCAGAGAAAATGCTCAAAAAGCAGCTCAGTCAGTTAAACTCACTCAAATGCTTAATTCTGTTTTCCAATCAACCATCTCTTTAATGCAGCCCGAATTAACTCTTACAAAATATAATGCGAGTGGATCATTGCTGGTGCTGAACACTGACCTACAGTATGTGATTCATTTATGTTGTAATTGGCTTGACTTCATTCTGCAATGACTTTTAAGATCAATTTAAATCATGGCGATCACATATATTTATCTGAGGACTTTTTGATTCCTCTGCCTATATTCCCTCAATACTCAATGATGTTTTTTCTCCTACAAAAAGTCTTCAGAAAACCACAAAACAGTGGCCAATGTGGCACAATGTGAATTCCCACCATAATAGATGGGGATAGACAGGGATTGGGATTGCCCAACTATTCTTTTGTCTATAAAATGAGACAAATACACTAGAAGCCTCTTCCTGGATCAACAAGTAAATGCTAACAGAGACGTGTTAATAAATAAAAAATAAACCCTAGATGCCAGTAGAAGATGTGATAGCCCTGATATTATTCAGCAAAGTCCCTGGCCTACAAGTCTTCACGAGGATAGACCGAGAGCTTAATATTTAGAGAAACTGGAGTAAACTATGGAACCATGACTTTGTATGGTCAGACAGGCTGAGGACAAAGGCGGCACACGCTTTGGGTTTCTACCGCCACTGCTTCTCATTTACAATCCAACCTCTGTTGACGGTCACCAGAGCTGCATATTGTAATATAAATAAATATATTAACAGAGGAAGGGGCTTCTGCCAGGGGTTTTCTCAAATATGGATGCAAGAGTGTAGTAACATAATGCAGGGGCCTCAACGGATGAGAGAGCACATCCTAATCTGACTTTTAAATTTAAATGAGCAACTGTAAAATGTGCCACGTTACTCCAGAAAAGGGTGCAAAACCAAATCAGCACAAGTATTGTGTCTGCAGCTGCTGCAGAGATTTGACAGGCTCTTCACAGTGTCTTCTGTCTGCTCTCAGGTTCAGACAGGTCAGATGTCGGCCTGAATGCATGCCTCAGGGTCACAGTTACACCGTCTCTCTAATGTAAATACACAGATGACATTCTTCTGCTCACAAGTCTAAAGCCCAATTTATACTTCTGCGTAAAGTGCTCTGCGTAGGCTACGGAGAGACTCTGCGTCGACGCAGAACCTGTCGAAGAGCCTCTGCGTCGTCTCCGGGTGCACGAAATATTTTTTAAGTGTCCGTCACTCCGTCAAGGGACTACGGAGACGGCAAGAGCTGCGATTGGTCCTCAGGACATGCTGAGCGAAGCTGCTCTGTGCCGGCTCTCAGTGCGCTCCGGGCGTCCTGACAGAGGCGGAGCTGATCCCCGCCGATAACGCCGCTGCCGAACTATAAATACGTCACATCTTAACACACACAGCACATGTTTAGACCCTAAATGGCCAATTTCTCGCCTCAAATTATCTTAAAACTGCGTTCCGTCACACAGAAAAGTGAGAAACGGCCACTGTTTCAACAACAACAGTCTCTCGCTCTCTTTCTTTCTCGGACGCCATTGCTCACTGTAGCCAGAAGCACAACAACCTTGCGCAGCGACCCCTACTGATCGGGCGGGAAATTGCAGCGAGTGTCCGTCACCACGACGCAGAAGTATAAATGCTCGAGGCGTCTCCGTGGTGACGCAGACGGATAACGCATACGCAGTCGGAGAAGTATAATGTGGCCTTAACTGTCCGACAAACACCTCCGCCTACTTCACAGTGGCATTCCTTTGGTGACTCTTCTGTGGTGAATTAGAAATGCACTGATAAACAAAGCTTCTGATTTCTTGTCCGTTCTTGCTTATTCATGGATTTTCATTCCACCTCTGATTTAATTGACTCGCTGTAATCAACGCTGAATTTCCGCAGAATTTTCCATTTCTCAACAATGCAAAATGATATACTAAATATTGACATAGAATTCAGGGTTTTTTAGAGGAAAATTCCACTATGGGGAGCACATCGACATCCAAGTATACTGAGATTCCACAAGAAAAAAAGACGTAATTTGTGTGACCCACTGTGTACAAGGTCATGGGGGAAATAAGAACTATTATCACTTTAAAAATTGTGGCCTTTCCCAAGTGCTGGAATGGTTCAGTCACAGTTATAAACAGGATGTAGAGGAGGTTTAGACTCAGACCCTGTATCAATGTGTCACTACTACTTCCTTATTTAATCTTTCCTCAGTTCAGTCTTTATGTAAAGTCTGGCTCTGGACCCTTTCTCTGCTTAGGAGTGTCTCAGTGGCTAGGAGAAAGGTCTCATTAGCTTGTGGTGTGTGGGTAAGGACGGAGTTAATCTGTGAATGTTGCTCAACTGTAATGATTGTATTACGCGACTGAGAGTCAAACCTGATTTTACCGTGCTGCTCATACAGGTTTCAACAGACAAGCTGTCTGAAGGTGGAGCGGAGCACATCTGCGAGTGTTTAGTCACCCAAATCAAAGTCCATGTTTAGATTGCTAAATATGACCGCCTTACAAAGCGTAGGCCTGATAATACTGGAGTCCACCATATACAAGTTCATGGAAAATGTGCAGGTGTGCACAAAACAAAGCGGCTTCAGTATTCTTTACCAACAAAGACAGGACAAATTTGGTTAAAAATGATGTTAAAAACTGGGATCAGAGAGGATTTTGACTCTATTAATGTATGAACAAGGTTAAAGATAGATCTGCAAATGGCTTATTTCGAGAAATTAGGACCGCAAATGACGATTGTTTTCATAATCAATTAATTTTCCTGATTAAATTACTATTTTAATGATTAATTTGTTATATGGGGCAAAGAAACTGGAAGATATTCACATTTAAGAAGCTGAAAAATCATATAACTTGTTTTAATAATTTATTTTAAAAAATCCACAAATCCCAAATCCACAAAGTGGGCTTTACAATATGATCCTGTCCTTAAATCCTCTTTTTGAATAAGGAACTGAATAGGCATTAGTTGGATTGTAAGGGTTTATTACAGAGGATTTTGTGGGAATAAATAAAATATTGCATTCTAGCGCCATATATCGTAAACAAAGTAAATGGCGTGGCTGAAGCAATGAGCTGGTGTATATACGCAGACAAAATCAATGAAATCTATGCGTCTTAACACTGTGTTTATATAACAATCAATATCGACATCCACATGATTATTCAAATCACTTACAACCACAACTAACCAGCTCACTGGACTGTGGGCACTAACGTGTGCTTAAATAACCAAATAACATCTATTCAACAACACATACTGACAATATTAAAGTATTCCCTACTATTAAGGTTGATTAAAATCAGATTGTTTGGTCTATTTCTACTTCACTTGACAATATTTACATACATTGTGTTCCGGTGTGTTCACCGGAAATCATCGATGCAGCACAAAAATGCTGTAAAAAGTAAAAAGTTGTGTTGAACACAAGTCAGGGTTGTTCACATTGGGTGGGTCATCTGTTCGTCCACAAAATGACTCAAGAGCCCACCCAACCCCCCTCTCTGTTGTTTGCCACCCAGTTGGCCAGCTGCCCCCCAGTCCATTTAGTCCCCAAACAACTATGCGTCCATTTTGTTAATTACACCACACCCAGACACCACGTTTCTCCCCAACAGGCTGTTGAAGGATCGGAGGAAGATCTCACTTCCTGCTGCAAGTGCAGCTTATTTTAAACGGAAACCAAACCTAACGGCAAGAGGAATAATTCCTTCATCCAGCCCAACATCTGTCATGTGGCCTGAAACTGAAGGTCTGTCAGACTAGAAGAATGTCAACAGGTGACGTCTGTGTCTTTGTTTTTCAGAGACAAAGCAGGAAAAGGGTATGGAATGTGTTAATATTTAATTTCCATTGTTTCCTCTTCACTTGTATTTCTGTTTTTTTCTTTAATATAATTTGAACCTTCAGTCTGGCAATGAACTAAATCGAACCGATGTTCAGAGCCTTTATGTCAGACATTATTGGTGCTTTCATTAACAAACACAGTAACCAGTGTATAAGATAGGATAAGACTTCATTTGTTTGCCACAGATTGCTTTGCAGCTGACTACAGATGTTAAAGAGTGGAATGAACTAAAGAGACCTATTTGAGGTTCTTCTGTCATATGGAGGAGATCCTGATCCCCAGCCCTCCTCAGAGAGATGAGATAACGCATTCCAGCTTCGCTGGCTCCACTGGCTCCGCACAACGCCATGGAAAAACTATGTCATTGAAAAATGAGCTGCTTTTGAAACTTTTCTCCGACTTGAACCCAGAGTTCAGTTGGCCAGTTAGATATAAACTAAAAAATGCAGAGTATCACCATCTGTTCAGCAGAGGGACATGGTCAGATTAGCATGCTAGCTGGTGAACACAGTCGAGAGAGAAAATACAGTTTAAACGTGGTGGCTGATCAGTTTAATGGACTTACACACTTCTGATGACCATAGGCCATTTTGAAGCCAGATAGCACAACCCATCCCAATTGATCAGGTCACAAGTGTTGCAGCCAATGTGTTATCAAATCTGATCAGTCTAACCACATTTAAAGAGAATTTAGTCCTCATGGTCTCTTCAGCTGATGTCCTCAATATGAGATTCACAATGAAATGAAATTACATTTCAGGGCCAATACACCAATAATCTGTCAAACGTGTGTGTAAATATGTATTGTTGATCTGTACCTATGTCTTACTTCTTACTTCTATTCTAGTCTTTCTTTCATAGTTGCTTAAGTCGATAGTAGTTTTCAGTGTTGTCGATGTCGTGGTCTCTTGTTTGTTAGGGTTTGTCTTGCTGCTGTTGTTGTTTTGCTGTGATTGTTAAATAATAAAAAGGGACATTAATAGCAGTATTTAGATCTTAAGTCTCCCAGTACGAAAATATTTTTTAAGTGTCCGTCACTCCGTCAAGGGACAACGGAGAGGGCAAGGGCTGCGACTGGTCCTCAGGTCGGACCGAGATAACGCTGCTTTGTGCCGGCCACTGTGTGCGCCGAGCGTCCACAGAGGCGGAGCTGATCACTGCCGACTCTAAATGACTAATTTCTTGCCTTAAATTATATTAAAACTGTGTTCCGGGTCAGAAAAATATATATTTCAGGTGAGAAACGGCCACTGTTTCAATGTTATTCCGCTGCAACAACAACAACAAGTCTTTCTCTTTCGGACGCCATTGCTCACTGTAGCCAAAAAGCACAACAACCTTGCGAAGCGACCCCTACTGATCGGGTGGGAAATTGCAGTGCGTATCCGGCACCACGACAGGAACTATCAAGGCTCGAGGGGTCTCCATGGTTACGCAGACGGAGAAGTATACTGCAACCTTATGTCAAGACAGAGACAACAGCAACACTGCAGTAATAAAGCCACACGACTGCAAACGGGAGTATGACTTAAAACAAAAAAAGGTGTAATTGAGCAACATAGCAATAAATGTAAAAGATGACAATATTTCCATGCTATGTTTGCAACTTTCACCCCAAAAAGCAGAAAAAAAGTGAGTTTTCAGACATACGGCAACTTCTCAAACATTTCAAAAAAGTCTCTGCCATGAGTTCAGAATTTACCACCGACTCCATCCTCTGTCCAGAGGAATGAAGGATCATTTTTCAAAATTATGATCACATTTCCTCAAACATATCCCACTCCCACATGCTTCGTCTGGCCTTCCCTGGAAGAGTCATCATCCATGACTCATATCTGACTGGCTGCCTGGTGTTGAGTAAGACAGAATGACCGTATAAACTGTCCCAGGCGCTGCTACCTCCCGGACAAGGACAATTCGCCGTGTTTAAACATAACAATGTAACTAAGGGAAGTGACTCAGTGAACTGCAGGGATCCTGCTCGATCTACAGACACATCTCCACACATGTCTGCAGTTCTCATGGCCTGGTGTATATTTGCAGACATCCAAGCTATCTGTACACGCTGTGCAAGATCATAGACATATGTGTTTTCACACCTCGCTGTGGCGCTGTTGCTATGTCATTACGATGCCGTCTTTAAGCCATGCCAGGCCAGTAATTAACCCAAAGCATTATATTCCCATGTTGCTAAATAAGGTCCTGCAGCAACAACATGGGGAGCACAGATTACAAGTTTAACTGAACAAATCAAACCACTCCCTGAGATTCACAAGCACACACAAAAAAAGCATTCCCTGAGGCTACGATTCCTTTACAGGAAGTAAACGAGGCTGGCGAGACCAAGCTTGTCCAACTACTGCGGAATCACTCGTCCTGAATCAGAGCTGCGGGCGAGGCTGAACAAGACACTTTAGATTCTGGTTAACCAACCTGGCCTGCTTTAAGATGCCTTAGTGTGTCTGTATCTTTGGCCACAGTTTATACAGTCCATGGTGTAGTGTGACCAGACTGGGGTCCAGCTGTGGTCTCTTTCAGGAAATCCTTTACAAGCTGCACTTAGCACAGATGTTTGCAACCTTGGTTGACAAAGGGATGTTGTTTGGTTTTCTTCGCAGTGTATGTTTTTGCCCACAGGTATGAAACTTTGTGAGTAGATGTGATTAACGGATGTGCTTCTTTCACGTATTAAATAAGCCTTGAAAACATCTTCTTAGCTCACGAGGACAAATGGACAGATAGATTGGAAAAGACTAAATTACTTTTCAAACAAGTCAATTCAAATCCCAATTATCTCACTGTCCTGTATTACTGCAGAGTTTAAAATGGACTGAATGTAAATACATCTATAGTATAACACCTTGAAACCATTGTAGGGATATCAGGGTGAGGATAATGGCTATATCCATTATCGATTAGTCTGATAAATACTGTTCTGTTATCTGTTTTAGAAGTTAAATGTGACTTTGTTAACTTACTTGGTTTGTAGAATACTCAGATGTATTTACCTCATTATTATGTGAGACAAATAAAAACCATCAGATTCTCAAATATGACAAACTGGAACCAGCAAAACAAAACAACACAATCCTTCCTTTGTCAATAAGTGTTCTGCTCATTACTCGCTACTAACTAGAGAAGTGACTTTGAGTGAGTTTACTGATTTTAAAGGGCACTTTATCACCAAAGAATGCCTTTTAAAAACATCTGTGATAGTAACAATATTATTAAAAAAAACTAGCTAACTATTCAGTAGTGAAGAATGACAATACGTTAACGTGGTTTTCACAGCCACACTTCTTTTCTCACACAAAGCGACCACTCTGTGGCCTACTTTATGTACAAACGCCAAATTGAGATTAATTCAGGAGAATTACATTCAGCATATGCCAACACTTATAGAACACAAGTTTTATTGATACAAACCCCGGACTATATGATTAAAAAAGACGCTGTTATGTCGTTATTATAACAGTGTTCCAACCGTTAGCTGCTTGTGGTTTACCCACACCCAAAGTTTAGCCCCTGAGCGCAGACATTCCTAGCTTGTCTTCTCCTCTTCTGGCCGTTTACCGTTGCTTTAAACCGACTTAAAAACACAACAGACGGGTTACATGTAACGTAAGACGACTTTACTCACCTTGTGTTGGTGTTTATATTCAGTTCCCGATGGCTTTTAGAGACGCATTTGCGCCAGAAATGTCCTCTTTTTGTACGTAAACTGACTGAGTGAGAGTGAAGACTAGCTAAAGCGGTTCTGAGGGTTCGCTTTTTTTAAGCTAATGACCGCACCGTTCCGCCGTGCCAGGTCCGAGTCACTTTTAACACGGAAAGTAAAAAATAATTTAACCTATATTCATGTCACTGACTCGCCTGGGCACGTAACAGCCGTGTCGGCTCTGGTGTTGCTCGGCTGCTCCTGGTGAGTCGCTTTTCTTTTTCGTTCTTTCTTTTCTTTTTTTTCTTTTTTTTTAATGCCCCACTTGAACAAACCTCCTTTCTTGTCTAAACCCCGCCCACGCGGGAGGAGTTTAGCGGCACGTAGGGGGCAAAGGAATAAACACACCGGTGAGAGGTGAAGCAACATGCTAACCTAGGATGTGGTTAGCATGTATAAATAAACACACAGTATAAATAAACACAGTGGGACTATAAGATTACACGCATACACAGATCCCTTATTAATCCGATTAAGATAAGAGTCTAATGAAGATACTGAAGATGTAAACAACCCTGATTAATCCAGATAAGACCAAACTCTGAACAAGCATTAATTCTGAGGATTATGAGCACATTATCTTTGTACATCTTAATCAGATTACAACATCCCATAGGAGTTTTCACAGCAACAAGAGTAATAATCAGATTATTCTCTCTCGTATATGTATATTATAGGTTGAGTGTTCAATTTATTCATTTTTCCTGTTTATTCCCCCCCCCCCATAAGACAGATAAATAATTAAAGGTGCCATATGTAAGAATGTGGCCAAAAACGGTTACTACATTCAAATTCAAAATACCGAGGTCTTTTAGGTTTTCGTTTTCTTCACGTAACTGGCAACCCGTGGTTGCTCGGCACCTGAGACTCTACTGACTGCAATGATTGGTAGACGGCGGTAGGTGGCGCCACATGCTTTTCAAACCATGATTTCAAAACATAAACATGATTTGCAGTCTGCAAAAGATTTTTTTTAAATGCAAATATTTTGTCTGTGCTGTTGTTGGTGAGTTCAGTTTGTTATATGAACATTATTCCTGAGTCTCTGTGACATATTAGGAGGATTTTATGGCCAGTTGCTTTAGATTTATTACATAATGCACCTTTAGAACTGTAATATTTTGTTTGGCGGACAAAAAAGGACATACGAGAATATCATTATTTTGAGGTTTGGTTAAAAAATTTTTATATTTTATTGACCAAACAACCAATAATTGACATGATTATTGGTTATTTGTGATATAGTAGTAATAATAGTGAGATATAATAATGGAATAATAAAATTATATTAGTGACTAATGGAATTTGTTATTCAGAATAAGTCAATATAGTCAATAATCAGATTATTGGTGTCCATGTCAACATGTCATGAGAGACATGCACAGTTAATTAGTTATGATAATACTGTATATAGCACCCTTCTTGCATTAAAAGACCTTCAAACAAGTGTCTGCATCTCTATGTAGTCGAGTAATACAAGGTTTTTAGGTCATTGACTTAAACATTTTCCAATTCAAATGTAGTTGAGGAATAAACAGCACAGCAAAGGTCAACCTCAGCTGACACGGCATACATCGGTTTCCGGGGTCCAGTGACCTCAGCGTGACCTCAGCTGTTGGTCAGCTTCAAAACACACACTTCCCAAAAAAAAAAGTCTTATGGCAGACCACTTCTGTTTTATTGGTATATACAGATTCCCTGAAGGCAAACGGCATCTTTCACTGGTGGTTTTTACGACTTTGTTTTCCATCAACCCTAGACACTATATGAACAAAAAAGTATTTGGCCACATCTGGTAAGTATTAAATTAAACCAACGCGACTGTGCCTCAGTGCACAAAGCAAAAGTCCACACAGAGTCATGACCAACTCAATATCAAAATACTAATATAAGTATTTGAATTAGGGATGGACGATACCACTTTTTTGTGGCCGATACCGATATCACAAACTCAAGTACCTACCGATACCAATATTAGTCCGACACAGTCCTTTTTAAACAATTTATTAACCCTTTATGGTACTACTCATCCATTTGGTCGACCACACTTTAGCCCTTTAAGGTACGCACCAAGAAAAAAGCATTTTTTTTTTATTTAGACCCTACAGTATTTCAGATACAGGCCTCTACCAAACGGTTGAGACGTCTGTTCATAATAAACCTGGTTTGCATAATTCATAACTCAAGTGTTAGTGAGTTCAGCTTGATGCATGTTTCAGTGCGATATAGTGACTTAAAATATCTCAGTCATAAAGTGTCATTTTAAATACGTAAACACTTAAAAGTACCTGAATTTTAAAGCAGCCATAGAAGCATAGTTTTAACCATCCATCCACCCATCTTCTACCACTTTATCCTCCACATGAGGGTCACGGCCGTTTTAACCATTTATACATTATTTACACATTATTTCATGATATAAATCTAAATTCTAAAAATCCGTAAGATCCGTAATATTATGTTACAAATCTTCCCAAATATAATTAATCCCCAAAATGGCAACAACAAAGTTGTACAGTCAGTGCAAACAAGTTAAAGAAGTAAAAACCCAGAGAGATCTCCTCCTCCTCCTCCTCCTCCTCCTCCTCCTCCTCCTCCTCCTCCTCCATAGCAACATGAACCAACAAACACTTCCCTGTGTTTTTGCTCAGCGCAGCTTTGAGTGAACTCGGCTCATCTTCCCATACTGAGGTTCTATAATCACTGTATAAGGCTGCGTGATGAGAGGGCGACAGCTGACGCTGCCAGCTGGACAAATAACACATGAAGTCACCAGCTCCGTTACTGCACTTTACATCAGCGCGCATCCACGCAGCCTCATGCCTCACATCGCTCACACACACAATCACAGCCACTGATCTCTGCTGGATTTCAACCTCGTGTGTCGTCTGATTTTCTCTTATTTTGCCTTGTAAAACACTAAAAGACAGACAGACAGATTGTTGAGAAGTCAGTGGAATCATCTTGTGCAGGAAACCTCATCTAAACCAAAGCCACACGACTGAAGTTTCGTATGAGCACTCTGCACTCTCTCTCACACACACATGCACAGACACAAACAGACGCAGACTGAAGGTCGGTCCTCTGTCCTCTGAGAGGAGAGGCCAAACACCTGGGCAACCTGGCCTTCAACAACTGGAAGAAGATGAAGGATGTGGTCTCCTACAGTCCTGTGGTTCTGGACCCAAACACTGCTCATCCAGTCCTCATCCTGTCTGAAGATCTGACCAGAGTGACACCAGGAGACAGACAGAAGGTTCCTTCCTACCTACCTACCTACCTACCTACCTACCTACCTACCTACCTACCTACCTACCTACCTACCTACCTACCTACCTACCTACCTACCTACCTACCTAGCTAGCTAGTTACATTCAAGATAGATAGATTCCTACCTACCTGCTATCCAGCTAGCTATTTACGTTCCAGATAGATAGATTCCTACCGACCTAACTGCTATCTAGCTAGCTACATTCGTACGGGACCGTACCTATGTTCCCCGCTTTGTATGTGACCGGGGAACATAGGACCCTTTCTCTTTCTCTAACCCTAACCCTACCCTTTTTCAAAAAAAAGGGTCCTATGTTCCCCTGTCACATACAAAGTGGACCTTTTTTGGGAAAAATGGGGAACATAGGACCCGGGGAACATAGGTACGACCCCTTCCTACCGACCTAACTGCTATCTAGCTAGCTACATTCGTACCTACCTACCTACCTGCTATCTAGCTAGCTAGTTACATTCCCGATAGATAGATAACTAGCTACCTGCTATCTAGCTAGCTACATTCGTTTGTACCTACCTACCTAGCTACCTACCCGCTATCGATAGATAGATAGATAGATAGATAGATAGATAGATAGATAGATAGATAGATAGATAGATAGATAGATAGATAGATAGATAGATAGATAGATAGATAGATAGATAGATAGATAGATAGATAGAAACTACAACTTAAAGGTAGATTTAAAGTGTATTCTGGCAAATAAACGTTGTGGTTGATATCAGGGAGGTTTTAATTTTTAAAGCAGACCATTATTTAAAACCAAGCCGAAAACAGCCGAGCAGATTTTTTCATTTTTTTTACTTAAAACATTTATTTGATCCAATTCTTTGGAATGTAATAGTCAATGATCAGAGAGTCTGAAGGACGACAAGGATGGACGAGTGTGGGTGCTGACCAGAGAGTCAAAGTACAAACAATACTTTTAGTCACATAAGGCCTCACTGTTTTTCCCCATTGTGTGTTTGTTTGTGTTTTTTTTTTTTTAATTTTCTTTTTCACTGGATCTGAGACAGCAAAACTACAGAAGCAGTACTGAAAATAAAACATTTTTTCTTGTCATACAAGGGGAACAAAAAATAACAATAATAAAAAAAACAAAAAAACAAATGGCACGTACATCAGTGACGGTACAAAAAGACAAAAGTAAAATATTATACCAAGTAAAATACATTTCAAAGAGACGATATAAGCTTTTTCGAGAATGAAAAACATCTCAGAGTGAGTTTCAGAATCACAACACTGTCGCCTGAAACTGTGTTGGAGAGAAGCAACAACAACACTGTCCTCTTATTCTACCTTCTTTCTTTGTCTCTTTTCATAAATCAACATCATAAACACATAGCTATTTTTTGTTTTCTTTAAATATATCAGTGCAACATTTGTTTTTGTCACGTCGAGTGCTGCAGAATCCTTTCTCGTCTGAACGCGGGCGTTGGAAACAAACACGCGTTCCCGTGTGCGACGTCTGTCGAGCATTTTTAAAGACCCAGTGTATTTGATAAACGGTGTAAAAGTGAGAATTTCTGCAATCGGATCGTCACTAAGAACCGGACAAGAGTCTGATTCAAAATGATCCGAGTTTTCTTTACGTACAAAACAGAAAAAAACCCACCAAAATAAAAGTCTGACCAACAATCGTTGAGTAAACACAAAGCATCTCAGTGTGTTTTTCTTCAACTGAAACTCTATAAAACAGTAATGTTATCATGTGGCTGGTCGTTTTAATATTCACTCAAAAAAAATACCCTAGACTTTCCTTCTTTTATCTTGATTTAACCAGATTTCAAGTCTCTCAGACTGTGGTGAGATCGCCCCCCAGTGGCTAGCTACAGTATTGGCTTTATTAATACATAGGACCAAATTGTTATCATTATCTTCAAATTGAATACATCAAATGTTAATTAATCAATGACCAGGTCGCATATTAAGTATTTTTAAACTATTTCTATATTTAAATCTGGTTTTTTAGTTGTATTTTTTTAAAGTGGGGTTTGATGAGGCATCTATGCACAGCCAGTGAGCTGGAGAAGGAGAGAAAAGGAGATGTTTAAGCTATATTTATATTCCCAGACGAATAAAAGGCAACAGCGACAAAGCTTTGTTGAAGCTTTACATCAGAAAAGCATCCTTCGACTGTTCCAAAATCTTAAAATACGCTGATGGACGTGACGCTTTTGTCTTAGTCTGACTAAAGTTGGACTTTTAACACGAGTGACTATGCATAAGGGTCTCATGTACCCCTATTTAAGAAAATAAAACAAAAAAAAACAACTTTTTCACTTAAATAGCTAATGTCAATTGACATGATGGTCCTGGGGACAAACTGGGGTGCTGTAACTGCAAGGGATGTGATTGAAACCCATATTTATGCACAATTTTGCACAAACATTTAAAAAGAAATTAAAAAACATCGTCGGGTCTCTGCTCAGATGACGTGATTCTGTGCGTGAGTGTCGTCTCCAGGCCTTGTCTCTCCCGGCGAGACACAAAAACCCCACCTACATTTTTGCTTTTCTAATAAAAGTTTCATTGATAGTCAAAATACACCGACAGAGTTACAGCACTGTCACAACAAAATCCACAACCTCACGCCCCAAAACGCAGCCGTAAAAATACACCGGTGGACGCGAGGAGAAAGTCTCTCTGATGTCACTGTGTGTGTGTGTGTCCATCTTCCACATGCTTTCTGCATCTTAGTGGTTCTGACATTGTCTTTCTGTCTTCTTCTTTTTTTTTTTTAAATTACCCTGTACAGGAAACAACACTTCCCATGATGCACTTCTCAGTAATCTCAAAAACATTCTGACAGTAAAAAAAAAAAAAAAAATCTTGTTCCCGGAACAAAATTCCCCCAAAACGTGTCCAAAGAAACACATGATTGTGTTTGTTGAAATTAATACATACATATATACGTATACATATATATATATATATCTGTGTATATGCAAAAATATATTTACTTATACATATATGTGTATATACAAAATACATATGTATACATATATACATACATACGTATACATATATATGTGTATATACAAAAATACATATGTATACATATATACACACATATATGTATATATGTACATATACTGTACATATATACATATATGTACAATACATATATATACATATATGTACAATACATATACATACATATATAAACAATACATATATACATATACATACATATATACGTACAATACATATATACATATACATACATATACGTACAATACATATATACATATGCATACATATACATATATATGTACAATACATATATACATATGCATACACATACATATATATGTACAATACATATATACATGTACATATATACACGTATATATGTACAATACATATATACATGTACATATATACACGTATATATGTACAATACATATATACATGTACATATATACACGTATATATGTACAATACATATATACATGTACATATATACACGTATATATGTACAATACATATATACATGTACATATATATGTACAATACATATATACATATGTATATGCATATACATTTACATATAAATATACATATACATATTTTTCAGAATTTAATTCCAACACAGAAAGGATGCTGCGGCACTGGTGTCTTTTCTATTTGGAAAAAAATAATAAAATAGAAATGTGGGGGGGCGACGCACAAATATATTAAAACCTATGTACAATATGTTAAATGTGCCGTGAGAGCGAGGTTTTCGGGACTCCTACACGTTCCATAGATTTCATGTTTTTGAGCTTCCAAAACGTAAACATCACAAACGTCGCGTTGCGATCGCAATCTGGTGGGGGAAAAAATAGTACAATGTTCATTTTTCCGGACGTTTTTTTTTTTTATACCCCACTGCACTTTTGTGTAGGAACCCTGGACGGAACACCAGCCGATGAAGAAAACAAGGCAACGGAAATAAAACAAAAAAGTAAAAAGGCACTGTTGGAACTAGACACGTCACACACACACACACACACACACTTGTTTTTATATCTTAGAGAGGACACATCATAGATATTAATGCATTTCCTAACCCCTAAAACCAGGTCTTAACCCTAAACAAAAAGCACTTTAAAGCCTAGACAAAATGTCCCCACAAGACAGGTTTGTACTTTCGGACCTCACAAAGATATAAATTCAAGTATACACACACACGCATAATAATCTCATACACTCTGCTCTTTCTGTGAAACTATGACAAGAAAAACAACAAAAACAACCAATCTTAACTGTCCATAAAAGTACACAAACAATACTTTCATCTGAATTGGTCTCAACACCAGCGTGTGGTTACAGGAACTCAACAAAGCACATCGAAAAAAACAAAACAAATAGAATCCTTAGTTTTCTTGCTCTATGTCTTGTTTTCTGTTGTTTTTTTTGTGTTTTTTTTTTGCTGTACAGATTCTTTATACACAGTGCCCCCTACAGGTCGGTCCCTTCCACACCACCGCCGCCGCCGCTCCTGAGAAATAAAATTACATCGGCTCACGTTCAGCCCACCCTGCTGTCCCATCTGTGGCATCAGCGCCTCCTCCTCTTCCCCCCCCCCCCCCCCCCGCTTCATTGGCTGCATCATGTGTCCACGCGGAGCGACCTTCGGCACCGCCACTCGCCGCGCCCTCACGCCTCTGAGTAGTTAGTCTGTCCGTTCATCTTGTCCTTCTTTAGCTTGACGCCGTCCACCAGCTCAAAGTTATAGTTTTCCAGGGCGGATAAGTTCCTGTCCGTCATGCTGCCCTGAGAGCAGGCGCAGTACAGCACCACGCCACAGATGGCGCCCAGGAAGACGCCCAGCGCGGACATGGCGATGATGGTGATGAGGATGGGGTCCAGCGTCTTCAGCATGTTGCCCGGTCCTCCGAGCTCGCTGGTCTCCTGAGACAGAGAGTCCAGCGCTGCAGGACAGACGCAAGAATTGGACACAAAGTTACAAACGGCCTGTCATTAAAGGCCTAAAGAAACAAAATGGCGGTTTCACGTGTTTCTGCACCATAAAAGAAGAAAGAGCACGACCGCAAGTGTTTGTCTGGTTTTGTTTCATCGCGGCGACTTGAACTTGTAAATGTTGCAATGAACGCACCACAGAGGAAGCGGTCAGTGCACATGAAGCTGGACACGCAGCCAAAAAAACATCTGCGTCGCCCTCTGGTGGCTGGCCGCAGTACAGCTCACAAACCACCATGTCATATTATAGTTGATGGGATGTGGACCGGGATTTTAATAAATGCAAAATCAATCCCAACAGTAAATAAATAAATAAATAAATGATGATGTGTATTATTAAAGTTTAAATGGGATAGTTCAGATTTTGCCACTTAATAAAAGACTTAAAATCTACAGTATCTTAAGAATATGTTTGCTGCATTATCTTTTTTATTTAAGTACATATTTTGATCCTAAGAAAATCTTTGAAGCTATTTAGACTTCAATAAAGTCAAAAATAACTGGCTATTAATTGACCGGCTCCATGACGATGTAGTACAACAGACTGGAAATCAGTGGAAGAAAGGAAGAAGAATATGACAAAATTCAGTGTCGATGGAAAATGAAAGTATACGCTGCAAAAAAACAACAACAAACAAACAACAACAACAACAACAACTGATAAAAAAGCCATGACAATGATGACGTGCTTACGTAAGATGATGATCTCGGTCGGCGGAGACGTCGGAGTTTCTGGATCTGGAGGGGAAAAGAAACGCAGCATCTATCAGCTTAAATATATATATATATATATATATATATACACATAATTACACATATATACATATATATATATACATTTATACACATACAGTATATATACACACACATATAAATATATATTCTATACACATATGCACACATATACACATGCAGTATATACATACATACATATATGTATATATATATATATATACATACATACACATATATACATGCATATATAAACATATATACATATATACACATACAGTATATATACACACATAAATATATATTCTATACATATATACATACATATATATATATACATATACATACATATATATTTTTGTATATATATATATACACATATGTATATATATATATATATATACATATGCAAACAAAAACTACTGTCTGGTGCTACACACCCTTGCAGTCCTCTGCATTGATCCCATCCAGGATCTGGATGTTGTCCACAGCTATGTGACCCGTGCTGTGTCTGTCTGCAGCGCCTTCCACCACCACCTGTAAACAAACAAACAAACAAACAAAGACTTAGAGTCATATCTGAATTCAGTGGAACAGGAGCAGGCAAAAAAAACAACACTGAAAACACACATCTAAAATCTACTCAGTTATGCCTCAGTCTGCTGTGTTAAAGCAAAGATGTGTAAGATTTAGCAACATCTAGAGGTGAAGTTGCATATTGCAACCAACCGTTTTCCCTTTTGCCTGATGCTTCCCATACATTTGTGCAAAGGAAACTACACACGGGTGTACAACTGAACGGAAGAGAATAACAAAGAATAAGCTTCAGACCGCTCTGAGTCAACCACAACATCTCCCACACAAAAAGTCCATAGAGAAAATCAAAAGTGTTTTTATACAATTTCTGCATTTAAAACCGCCTAAATGTGACAAACTGGACCTCTAGAAATTCACTTTAAAAAGAAAAGCACCAAAGTGAGTCCCGGTGTTTACCTGATATGAGACGCTGGAGTGCGGCAGGAGAACCCGTCCCTCCCTCCAGCGTTTGTCCTGGCGTCCGCTGAGCGTCCACAGCATCTGCTCGCCCTCCGTCTCCTTCCTCTGCCTGATGTGGAGGGAGCCGGCGCGTTCGCCGAACATGTGATACCAGAAGGACATGCACAGGTCGGCGTCGGCCGCCGTGATGGGCAGACTGGCCAGCCGGGCGACTCTCTCCTCCTCCTCCTCCTCCTCCATCATCTCCAGCTCCGCATCTTCATCGCCGCCTTCGCCCGTTTTACCGCGCGTCCCTGTGTCCAGCAGGTGCATGTAGATAAAGTTCCCCATTCGGCCTGCAGGGGGCAGCATCAGACAAGGTAAGAGGTTATTGTCAATGGTGAAAATGGTCTCCATAATGCAAACTACTACCAAGAAGGGTTAATTATACTTTCACAAGTGTATGTAATGTATTAAAATCAGCCTTTTGATGCGATAAGAGGGAGTTTAATGGTGAAGAATGCATCTCCTGAAAGGATTTGATGCATTCAAGGAGTCAAAACTTGAATGTTTTAGGTGACTTGACATAAGAGCGGCCCTCATTTTTTATTCCTGATCTGGTTGAGTCAAGAAATCAAGGTGAAATCATTCATTTTAGAGTCTCTCCTGCTGCTGCTGTTGCTGCTGCTGCTGCCTCTGTCCCTACAAAAGGAAAAATCCATCAGAGGAGCTGTGTATGGAGAGAAGGCCAGAGCGAGCGGCGAGGCGCGATGATGAATCTGAGCGTCTGAGTGTTTTCAAAAGCATCTTCAAGGACGTTTTTTTCAAAACTTCTGCTCGTCTTTTTGAGGGTTTTTCTCTCTGCAGTGTCTTTCTTATTTCCTTTGAATGAGGGTTGAGTTTTATTCTGTTGTTGTCGAGTTGTTGCCACTGAATGAAATCGTCTGTACATTTGTGATCAACCTTTAATTCAACAATTTTGTGACTGTTTTGCCTGGGTAATACTGATATAAGGGCTCCCACATCACATATTTTTTTATGTTTTTTTTATTTATTTATTTATTGATGCACTAACCGTCTGGCACTTTTTAATTTGTTGTACAGGTAACAATGACAATAAAGGACTATTTTATTCTATTCTATCGTCTGTTTTTCTGGAACTCATTATCATGCCTGTTTATGCCATTTATTATTACTCATTTAGAAACTTTGAATCTAAGTTTTCTGATTATTTTGTTTACTACGACACTCAAACATTCAAAAACAACATTTTTCCAAGGAAGGAATCCATTAATTATTGCCTAACACTGTTAAAAATGTACCAAATAAACAACAATCTGAGCCTATAAGCCTTTAGTGACGAGACGCTGACTGAAATTGGGGGTTAAAATGTTTCTTATATTGATATATAAACCAATCTGGGGGGCAATGAGTATTCATTGTGGCCAGTAGGGGGCCGGTCAACTATTCTACTACTATAGCAGTGGTAGTTTTTGGAGAATTTCAAAATAAAAGTGCCTGTGTTGATATGGACCGATACAGAATACGTTTTTAAGATGCAAAAACAATATATTACTAAAAAAACAGACAGAAATAAGTCATTATAAATTCTTATTAAGTGATCGGCCATATTGAATTGAGTGGGGATATAGATAGAGATATAGATATAGATTAGAAATAGAATTAATTGATGCTGATTATTTAACAGTTTAACCATAAACTCAATCATATGTAAAATAAAATATAAATAGAATTGAATATAAAGAACTTAAATTATTATTATTATTATAATAATAATATAATTATTTTAATAGTTACATTAGTATATTTATACCCATATCAAGTCCTTCAGAGCAGGAACAAAGTTACAGAGTGTGTCCAGAGGGATTTCTATTATTTCTCTTCTCTTTTTTTTGTTTTATACATCATAAGCATCTGTCCCTATTGCTTAAAACAGAAAAACAGGTACAGTTGTGAATTCCCAGCAGCACCGAGAGACTCGAGTGTTATTTAAAGCCGAGGTTTTAAAATATTCCAACATCTAACAAAAAAAAAAAGAAGAGGGTTAGACAGACTTTTCAACAGCTGCAGACGGCGAACGCTCGCACAGCATCTGCAGCGTGGAGCTGCTGGAAAACACAAAGGTGAACGCGCGCACGCACACACACACACACACACACACACGCAGTCGTACCTGCGTGGTCATGGGCGGGGCCTCTGTGGGCAGAAGCCGCGTCGTTGGTCTGGATGAGCCACTCGGCTCCCCCGCCCGTCTCTCTGGACCAGCCGCAGGACGACGAGAACTCAAAGTTGCAGGCGAACCACACGTAGGCTGCAAGTGAAGACACAACAGATGTTGTTAGAGGCTTATAAAAAAAAACAACGACAAACTTCACTTAAAGGTGCATTATGTAATAAATCTAAAGCAACTGGCCATAAAATCCTCCTAATATGTCACAGAGACTCAGGAATAATGTTCATATAACAAACTGAACTCACCAACAACAACAGTACAGACAAAATATTTGCATTAAAAGAAATATATTTTGCAGACTGCAAATCATGTTTATGTTTTGAAATCATGTTTTTGGCATGTGGCGCCACCTACCGCCGTCTACCAATCATTGCAGTCAGTAGAGTCTCAGCTGCCAAGCAACCACGGGTTGCCAGTTATGTCAGAAAACCAAACCTAAAAGACCTCGGTATTTTGAATTTGAATGTAGTAACCGTTTTTGGCCACATTCTTCTAGTTCATGCTGTATCTTTACAGTGGTCTGTACAGTTTCACGCTTCATCCTCTGTAACACAGCTTGTGAAATATCAATACATATTTGACTCCTCTGCTCCTTAAGTGTCACCAGTGAATCTCACTCAAACTAAATAAACATATTCTTAAGATATCATCGACGTAATTAAACTTCCATAACTAATATATATGGTGAGTCTTTTGTGAAGTGGCTGAAATCTGTTTTTTCCCTAGCCATATTTTCCCTGAGAGTAACCGCGCCTGTGTAATACTGGATCGAGCCATCCAGGATATAAGAATATATTCTATAGCCACCAGGGGGCGACTCCACTTGTTGTAAACCAATTTAAATGAAGTCTAAGGGAGATTCTCACTCGATGTATGACAACAGTAAAGACATTTTACAAACCAAACAAGTACTCAATTAAAGGCGCCGTATGTAAGAATGTGGCCAAAAACGGTTACTACACTCAAACTCAAAAGGTTTTTTAGGTTTTCTCCGCCATTGTAGCTCAGACATAACTGGCAACCCCCGTGGTTGCTCGGCAACTGAGACTCTACTGACCGCAATGGTTGGTAGACGGCGGTAGGTGGCGCCACATGCCAAAACATGATTTCAATATGTTATATGAACATTATTCCTGAGTCTCTGTGACATATTAGGAGGATTTTATGGACGACTATTATGAAAATAGTTGTTACCCTCTTAGAAAAAAGGGTTCCAAAGGGGTTCTTCTACAAGGGCTGAAGTTCTACCTTGAACCATTTGCTTTGAAAAAAAGGGTTTTTCAAGGGTTCTTGGCAACACTAACGGTTCCAGTAAGAACCATTTGGATCCAGAGAACCCTTTAAAACCCCTTTCCTGAATAAAGGGTTTAAAAAGGGTTCTTGGTGGAACCCTCCAAAAAGGGTTCTCCTATGAGGACAAGCCGAAGAACCTTATATGGTTCTACTTAGCACTTTTATTTCTCAGAGTGTAGAGTGTTGCAGCCCTACATGTGACCATCTGAAAGAATCTATATGAGCTTCAGGCGTCCACATTACACTTAGGTATGAGATCTTCCAGACGAGTTTCATACCAGATCTGCGACGATAACGCGTACATATTGTGTAATATCGTGTGCGAGAGACGAGGCGGGCGCGAGGAAATAACTGCGAGCCGCGTCGTAACATCAATATGACAAAGCTGTTCCCGCTCTATTGTGCGCTCAGTGTAAATTGCGTAGCTTGTAAGGAAAATATATTGCACAGAAACGGTCTAAGACGTCCAGATGGAGCAGAGCGGAGCGAGATGGTTGTGATTGCATACATCATCAGACGAGACGGTGCCGCGGGCTGTTGTTCTGGAAACGGACTCGCAGTCAAACACATGTACATATGTTTGGGATCAGGACGTCGACGGAGAGAGAAAAAAAGCTTCTACGCTGAAGGGTGTGGTGCCACCAATGTGCGGATGTGGGCCCTGAAATACGCCCCAAACAGAGAGAAGAAGAAGAAGAAGAAGAAGAAGAAGAACAACAACACTGTGCGTCGGCCTGTGCCAGCAGTCGCCCGGCGGCAGTGGTTCACCACAGCGTCCACATGAACGCGTAGACTCCTCTGAACACTGGACATGTTGTTTTCTGAGAGGCTAATAGGATGCAGAGATGACCGTGGAGCTGCATGTTAACTCTCCTCCTCCTCCTCCTCCTTCTTTTCCTCCCTCCAACCTCAAGCCTGTCTTCACGCGATGCTCCGGCTCAAGCTAATTGAGACCCAAGAGGCCTTTATTCTTTTCCCTCTCTTTCACCTCCATTCTCCCGTTCCCACCGACTCTCTCTGTCCATTCCTTTTGCTGACACTTCTTCTTCTTCTTCTTCTTCTCTCTTTGTGCTTATTCATCCCCCTCTCCTGCTCCCTCTCCATTTAATCCAAATGTAAAAAACCTCGGCACGTTAGCAGAGCAGTCAACGTCACAGTTTCTCTGCACTTTGTAAACCGATGTTCCTCGATAGCCTACGTCTCTTCAACTGCGTCTGATTCAGCGTGGGGTCTGAATCGTCGCTAAATGTAGCTACGCTACAGTCACCAACACTGTTGTGACTGTAAGTGTCACAACACGTGCTACGTGAGTTAGCATGTCTAGCGTTGGTGAAGTAAGAACAATAGGCTTACTATGGAGAGAAAATATGGCTAATAAATGAGCTAACACAAGCTAATTCCACCCCCCTAATTATTAGTTGTGCTAGCACTACTGGTTTAACCTGGTTATCTATATACTTTTTAATATAATAATGGGGGAAAAAAGGTGCTTAAAAGTTAATCTTTTACACAAGTTGTTTTCAGACATGAGCTCAAGAAAATGTGCAGGAAAATTTGGTTTGGAGTCACATATGTAGCTACGCTACGGTCACTAAGTTGTCAACACTGTTGTTTGGTCAGTTTGCTTCATGATAACTTGTTTCTTTCTTTCTTTTCCTTCCTTGAATACACTGTAATGTGTAATCTTCTTCTCCGCTATCTTGAAATGAACGTTTGCCGACGGCTACCAGAGTTAGCATGTCTAGCATTGGTGAAGTAAGTACCATAGGCTTACTATGGAGAGAAAATATGGCTAATTAATGAGCTAACACCAGCTAATTTCCCTCCTAATTATTAGTTTTGCTAGCAGTACTGGTTTAACCTGGTTATCTATATACGTTTTGATATAATAACGGCGAAAAAAAGGTGCTTAAATGCTCTGTGTTCTAAAGAGTTAATCTTTTACAAAAGTTGTTTTCAGACATGAGCTCGAGAAAATGTGCAGGAAAATCACATATGTAGCTACACTACGGTCACTTGTCAAGTTGTCAACACTGTTGTTTACTTCATGATAACTTTATTCTTTATTTATTTTCCTTCCTTGAAAACACTGTTATGTGTAATCTTCTTCTCCGCTATCTTGAAATGAATGTTTGCCGACGGCTACGCGAGTTAGCATGTCAAGTATTGGTGAAGTAAGTATACAACAGGCTGAGAAAATAGCATGGCTAATAATTGACCTAACTGTGTAACTTTTTTCTTTCTTTATTTTCCTTCCTTGAATACACTGTATTATGTAATATTCTTAGCATTGGTGAAGTAAGTACTATGGAGAGAAAATAGCATGGCTAACTAATGAGCTAACACCAGCTAGTTCTTAGTTGTGGTAGTAGTACTGATTTAACCTGGTTATAACATAGATTTAATGTAAACAAATCACACATTTGGTCATGTTTTGGAGCCATTGTGCTGCATTTAAGTGCTGATCTGGTAACCGCGTATTATGTAGAGAAGACATAAAGACAGAAGAAACTGCTCACTAAAAAAAAAAGAGTAAATCAAAGACTAGATTTATTCCCCGAGACGTGGAAGCAGATGGCGGCGGACAGCCTCACCTGGCATGAAGTCCATGATTGGGTCAGGTGCCGGCGTGCTTCCTGCTGTGAACAGATGGGACAGTTGGAGTAAGGTCAGAGGTCAAAGGGGGGGCGGTCACTCCCACACAGATGCCGACACACACACACACACACACACACACACACACACACACACACACACACACACACACACACACACACACACACACACACACACACACACACACACACACACACTCAGAGAAATCAATATCTGATAGTAGAGATGCAGAGGATTTTTCTGTTTGACAGAAAATCTTTGCAGAGACATAAAAGTGTAAGTTTTTTTTAAACATGACTTAAAACTGAAAGTGCGAGGGAGGATGATGGAGACATTTTTTGATGGTCTATTACTCTGGCGACTTTCACATGTGCCAGACTGGATGCATTTTAAGGCATTTATTTTCATTTTGACACACAGACATGGATGAGGGTGTTTTTGTTGTTGTTGTTGTTAACCTGTTGCTGTGTCGTAGTCGTCGGGCGCCTCCGTCTCGCCGCCACAGTGCTCTTGCCCTTCGTCGCAGTCGGCGGTCGCGGTTGTGCCCGGCACGGTGATGGGCGCCGTGGTGGTCGCGCCGAACGTGGTCATGGGAAGCGTGGAGGCCATGGGTGTGGTGGGAGGAGCCGTCGTCGTGATTTCTGAGGAGGAAGGAGAAGGAGACGGGGGTCAGAATGAACGATATAAGGATGATACATAAAATACTGTCATAGTCTCAAGAGTTAAAGGCGCCATGTGTAAGAATGTGGCCAAAAGCGGTTATTACATTCAAATTCAAAATACAGAGGTCTTTTAGGTTTCATTTTCTGACGTAACTGGCAACCCGTGGTTGCTCGGCAGCTGAGACTCTACTGACTGCAATGATTGGTAGACGGCGGTAGGTGGCGCCACATGCCAAAAAGCAGTCTGCAAAAAAAATTTTTTTATGCAAATATTTTGTCTGTACTGTTGTTGTTGGTGAGTTCAGTTTGTTATATGAACATTATTCCTGAGTCTCTGTGACATATTAGGAGGATTTTATGGATTTAGATTTATTACATAATGCACCTTTAAAACTAGTTTGTACATACATGAACAACATTTAAGATGATTTCTATTGTGTGTGTGTGTGTGTGTTGGGGGAGTGGCGTGTAGGCAGACCCTCCCTTCTTTGTGCATCGTTTAATCTTTTCCAGTGTTCACATACGGCATGTGTGCATTTGAGTGTGACAGATGGTGTGTGTGTGTGTGTGTGGGTATAGTTTTTCACTTGTCTAATGTGTGTGTGTGTGTGTGTGTGTGTGTTTTCTGTACTTTCCCTTTGAAGTGAAACTGTTCGTCTTAACCGCACATACCAAATAGTGCTTTTTTCCCGCCTTCCCTTTCTTCCTTTCTTCTCTAACACACACATTTTGATGTTTATGATACTTTCTTTTCCCCCCAAAAAACATTTTTTTACAACATTGCGGCTCAACTGAGCATCAGAAAAACAAAAGCATTAAGGTTTTATGTGTCAGGAAGTGACTGTATTTGAATTGCAGTGTTGTAATGTAACAAAGTACAAATATTTCTTGCACTTTAAGACTTTTACTTACTAACCCTAACCTGTAATATTATAAAAAAGTCTTCAGCTTCGACCAGTCATTTTCTGGTACTGTTAAAAGCACTGATTGTGGAAGGGCTTTTATTTTGAAGTTTTTATCATTTTCACCTGGATAGTATAGCACACAACCTCCCCTCCTCCATTTATCTCTTCCTCTTCCTCACCTGGAGCTCTCCCTCCTCTCTTCCTCCCTCTCTCTCTCTCTCTCTCTCTCTCCGACCACTGCGTCAGCCTTTCTCTCTCTCCCTCATTAAACCAAACACTGCAGATACGCAGCAGCCTTATGTGTATGTGTGTGTGTGTGACCACGTCTGATGTAATGCCACGTTCACATAACATGCAAAAAAAACACCGTTTATCTGTTAAAAACATTACATTTACAGGCTTAGTGTAAACATCACACACCACCCCCCCCCCCCCCCACACACACACACACACAAAATCCCAGCAAAAGGGGGAGGAGTCAGCCACTACGTCAGTATCTCCTCTTTGAAGGTGTCATATGTAAGAATGTGGCCAAAAACGGTTACTACACTCAAATTCAAAATAGTCTTTTAGGTTTCGTTTTCTGACATAACTGGCAACCCGTGGTTGCTCGGCAGCTGAGACTCTACTGACTGCAAGGATTGGTAGACGGCGGTAGGTGGCACCTCATGTCAAAACGTGATTTCAAAACATAAACATGATTTGCAGTCTGCAAAATATATTTTTTTAATGCAACTATTATAATATAATATAATATAATATAAAAGATAGCTGAGTATAAATATTAGTGCTGGGCACGTTAATGACGCTTAAAGTTAACGCACGTTAGCGGCGCTTAACATTAACGCACGTTAGCGGTGCTTAACGTTAACGCACGTTAGCGTTTCCTTGACGACTGACCGGAAAAAATGTTTATGTGATGCCCGATTGTTAAAAATTAGTCTCTAAAGTAACGCTAAACTTTAAAAACAGAGGCGCACATACGCAGTACACAGTGGCACTGGTTATTGATTATTCGACTGTAGGCACGCTAACGGCGCTAAAGGAGCTAACGCAGCTAACTGGTAAGCGGTGCCCCGGCATGTGCGTCTTTTACCGGTCAGTCGCCATGGTAACGCATCATGCGTTAATGTGCCTCCTTCCTGACTGGTGATGTCATTCTACCCAGACAATATAAGGCGACGTGTCACAGACAGAAATTAAGCCGCTCAGTTTCTGCGACTGGTTACCGAGCGCTGTTCTCAACCAAGAACATATCTGCCAAAACCAGAAACCACGGGAGAGTTCCTCTGAAACAACGTCATATTAAAGACAGAACACGCCGAGACAAATTGCCACAGGGGGGCGCCAGCAGTTACGATTCCCTGTGTCACCTGATCTCTGCTCCACTTTAAACCTGTGTAAATGTAAGGTTTAGCCAGAGTGTATTTCAGTGACAAACCTTCCAGTTCACATCCCAGAAGCTCCAGTCGGAGGCCCAGGCCCTCGGAGGTGGCTCTCTCTGGGTAGATCCTGACAAAGCGCGTGATGAACGGAACCACGGCCCTCAGCTCTGGAGTGTCGTGGTTCTGGTTCCCGGAGAAAATCTGCGGGGGAAATAAGAAACAGAGGCGTAAAAATCAAATCCTGGTACCACCACCACCACCAGATGCCAGACAACTCAGGATGAGTTATCGTGTTTTTTTTTTTTTCAAAGGGCGAACTGGAATCTTGAGGAAGAGACGGCAACTGTTCTGATGTTCTGCAGCTCAGTGAGCGACACGCAAGCAGATTTTGATGGAAACACCTGCGAAGGTCATCAAAGCAGCGGGTTTGGGCTTGTCTGGTTTACGTCAGGATGATTAATAAGTGTTTAAAGGTCACATAGAGTGGTCCTGTTGCACATAAATGTTAGTTATGGAGGTCTACTTACATACATTAACTTGTTTTTATGGTCAAAAACCTCCTAGTTGCTGTAAACGAGCCGATAGAAATCCTCTTTTCTGACGGTGTTTTTCTGCTGCGAGATTTCAGAGTGAACTCTCACCCCCAGAAGACAGAGTCTTGTGATTGGCCAGTACTATCCAGCACATCCGTTCTCAGAAGCGCAGCGCCCCCCTCTGGAACGGTGGATGCACTGCTCCTCATTATCAAAACATTGTTTTAACAGTGTTTAAAAATAGCTTCTTCACGACTCCCCGCCACAGTCCCTTTGATGACTTTAAACCAGAGTCAGAAGACACTGTCGCTCGTGAAACACCTCCACAACGGACGTTATTCTTCTTCTGCGGTTCAATGTACGCAGCCGGATGTGCCCGGACTAGTGCCCGGAGCAGGACGATTGGTTGTTCAGGAGAACCGCTGTTTACGTAACTATTGCGGGATTTTCAGAGATCTTGTTGAGCCCCGAAATTACAATAAAACACAACGTTCTCAGCAGTGGCTGAACTGTTTGTTTCGAACCGTCGTCAGGGCTTCATAAACAAGGTAATGACGCAGATACACACCAAAAAAACAGCGTTAATAGGAACTTCCGGTCTAGTTCCGCTTTAAAAAAGCATTAAAAGAAAGAGTCCATAGAGAAAATCCACAGGAACATGGACCCTGATGGTCACAGACACACAATAACACATTTAAACTCACTGATGGAGGCCGAAGTGGATCAACAGAACGGCGATGTGTCAAGTTTCCGTAGGCGCTGCTGCCGTTTGTGTCGTTCATTCATTATTGAAGCTGCTGTTAATGCTAAACCAGGACATAAAGGGAATCGCAGAGGAGCCGTACTGTCAGCCTGTGTCCTTGCAGCCAACAGCGCAGAAGTTAATGAACCCACATGAGAATTATGGGACGTCTGATGTGGCTGTCGAGCGAGTGAGTGAGCGAAAGAACAAATGAATTAATGCTGGTGGGTGTTTGTGTGAGCATGAACTTATTTAACCTTTTGCCGCAGCAACATTTCTTAACTCCATACTTCTTATAAACTTTCCCCCCTCGACATTTATTGTATTCTCGCATTATTTACTTCGGCGAGTCCTCAAGAGTCTTGGACAAATACAAGTCTATATAATTTCATTCCGGGAGTCGAGCGTACGCCCCGCAGGCTTTTTTTTTTTAAAGGAAAACCACAGATCACACTTTATTTCACGAATTAAGTTTCTGTTAATCTGCCTCGGCCAAAATGAGCGCCGTACCACGCAGCGAGAGCGAGCGAGTAAGCGTGGAGAATTGTATGATAAGGAAGTGGGAGCTGGAGACGTGACTGAATGTTACGGTGGTGCAGTTCATCTCAAACTAGATTTTTGTACTTCGAAAATGTACATTTTCCCGTGGCGTACTACGCAGCGGTGGTACTTTTACATGGATCTGCACAGTTTGGTAGTCGCTCATTAAAAGGTTCATCACTCGCACGCTTTCTTTCGGCTAAAAACTCACAGGTCAAAAATAGAAAAAAGTACGTTGACATTTAAACAACCAATTAACAGCTTCTCTTATTCCCCAAAAAAGAAAAGAAAGGGGGGGGGGGGTCCACTTTTACACGATTATATCAGTGCATGTGAGTAATGATGTAACGCAACGATTAAAGGCAAAGGAAGAAAATCAGTTTGAAACCTTTTTCAAAGACAAACTCCAGGGGGCTCAGGCAACTTGTCGACGTCAAACTTTCGTAAACGTTCCACCAAGGAGGTTCTGAATATGACACGAGGCAGCGGTTTAAATGGACTCAAAACGGAGCGTACCAAAACAAGAGAAAGGAATGTAGCAGACTGACCTTTGGCCTGGTGGTGTTCTCCTCTTTGACGAAGGTCCAGTCCTCTCCGTACAGACTGTAGCCCACTTTAAACTTCCTCATGAAGACGTTCCTGTCGCGGTGTTTCCCTCCCTGGATCAACACGCCGCTCACAAACTTGTCCTGGCCCAGATCCACCTGACGACGAGAAGAAGGCAACAGTTAATCGGTTAGCAAGGGACCTATGTGGGATAGTTAACCCTAATTCAACAGCTTTACAGTCACTGTGATGGTTAAATGTCTTGTTGCGGGGGACATTGGGGGAGATGTTTGTACGCCACATTATACTTCTCCGACTGCGTAATGCGACTGCGTAACCACGTAGACACCTCAAGCCTTCACACTTCTCCGTCGTGGTGACGGATACGCGCTGCAATTTCCCGCCCGATCAGTAGGGGTCGCTACGCAAGGTTGTTGTGCTTCTGGCTACAGTGAGCAATGGCGTCCGAGAGAGAAAGACTGTTGTTGTTGAAACAGTGGACGTTTCTCGATTTTCTGTGTCACGGAACGCAGTTTTAAGATAATTTGAGGCGAGAAATTGGCCATTTAGAGTCTAAACATGTGGTTTGTGTATTAAGATATGACGTATTTATAGTTTGGCAGCGACGTTGTCGGCGGTGATCAGCTCCGCCTCTGTGGACGCTCGGTGCTCACTGTGAGCCGGCACAGAGCAGCTTCACTCGGCCTGTCCTGAGGACCAATCGCAGCTTAGCTTTGCCGTCTCCGTTGTCCCTTGACGGAGTGACGGACACTTAAAAACCTACGCACAGCACTTTACGCAGGAGTATAAATTGGGATTTACTGTCTGTTTGTGCAAGATCATGGTCGCCGACCCCAAGTCCTCACAATTGGGAGGGTCTCGCAACATCTCTAAAAGTCTGAGAAATGCAAATTGCTTCGACTGGCTATAAGATCAAGGTGACGATAGCGTTATTTTAGATGTTCATCGTGGCAGAGGCGGCGAAAACGAAGCAGAAAAAAAACGGTTGTCGGAGGAAGAGGAAGCGGAGTAAACATCAGGACTGAGAATTGAAAAACACAAAAGAATCCAAAGAAGATGCTGAACGGGATGGACATGGCTCCACAGCTTGAGTTTGTGGCTCCGTTAAAAAACAAACGCACATGGGCCAGGAGCAAGAGGCGAAGGAGGGGGTAGCGTTGATGGATGTTTACGGTGCTGTCTTAAAAACAGGTACTCCGAAACTGTAGGGGGAGCTCCGTAGAGTTAAAGCCAAAAAGGTACCAGAGTTGCAAAGTTACGCTTTAAGGTCTAAGCTCAAGAGTTTTCTTTGGATTTGACCTCAAAGTCGATAAAATCAGAATTGTGTGTTCTCAAGGCCCAAAAATCTGAGATATTTGAAAATCTCGTGATATACTATACATTTTCAACACAGCAGTTGCTGATGCGGCAAGAATCCCAAACTCACCTGCAGCCACTCGTTTCTGAAAGGCTGCTTGGTCTGCTGCCCGGTCCAGCCCGACCTCCCCGTTAACAGGCGAGCGTTCTCGGCGACCCAGCCCCGGTCGGCGTACGAAGAGGCGCTGATCTGAGCGTCGGCGATCTGACCCGACACCATCCCCAACATCCCTGAGCACGGGTAGTCTGCGCGGGGCATAGAGACGGAGAGTGAGGATAAGAAACTTTTGAAGGCGTACAGTGTGATAATGCTGGCCAGCGCTACACTGCCATCGTTATCTTGTCATTGCTTTAGTCGGCGGATTTAGCCGTTGCCCTCTGGGGGTTGATGCAACACTTCAGACCCCAGACTTGAGACACAAAAGAGTCATTTATCTTCTCTGGAACAAGTTAAAGATGAAGCTTTCTGGTATCATTAGAAAGATTCTAAACTATAATATGACTACTGTTCTTACTAAAACATCAACTGCTCGTGCTCCTACTGCTGTACTATAAATACGATAGTCGGCAATAACATTGTCTACTTTCTATTGTTTATACTGTAAACAGATCATGCTTACGTAAGGTGTCTATTGTGTATCTGTCCAAAAATGGAAAAGAGAGCGCTGTTTTTCCTTTTCCAGCTCAAATATCGCAGATTTAAAATCCCCCGAGGCAAATTTCTGATTTGCGATGTGTGGAGTGTGGCTTTATAAATTACATTCACTTGACTTGAGGGTTTTACACAGGGGATCTGCATTTTCCTGTCCAAAATGTATGATTTGTGATCTTGACTTCTTTTTTTCATGGGAGTAAATAAGGAAAACAGAGAGCTTTTGTTGTTTCAAGCAGCGCAAATGTAAATCTACAACGAGTGGCGATATATTCAATGTTTTACTCCATCTGGACTGGATTAAAGTCAGATAAAGTACAGCGTAAAACACTCGCTAATTAACAAATCCTTTTATGGCAATATTTTATCTTCTGTGCCTTCTGTAAAAAAAAAATCCATGTAAACACAACCAGTTGAAAATGTGTATGTTCTACATTTGTCAAACTGTGGCACATCACTGTCATGTCTTGAAGCGTCATGTGACCTTGAGGCTATAATACAATCTGTTTAACAAATCAGGTCAATCTGATTACTCCAATCTTGCCATTTTAGGTCCATCGAGCATTAGGATGCAAAGTGGGATAATTACAGAACAATTGGGACACTGTGTTTTCTTTTTTTCCTGGAAAAAGCAAACTTAATAACATTCTAAAATACTTGAGCACAATGGTCTGGTCATTCTGAGCCAAGTTTAATTCATTATACACAATCAGCTTGTTCTCATATCCTGCCGGAAACAGCCCGGGTCCTCCCAGTGTTTGCGTGTGTCTGTGTGTGTTGTTTGTTAATGTGACATATGCATTTAAGATTTACATCTGGAGCTTAGCGGCAGCTTCTGAGGATGTAAATCCTTCATTATGTTAATTTACAGCGATACTCACGACTAACAGCACTGTTGGTGTTTTCACGAGAGTCCGTCTTGAAAATTAATTTTCATCATTTCATTAGGGTCTTTGTTTGGGATTCAATATAGAAGTCAACAGTTTCAACAGAGTTGCCAATAATTCAGCACAACCTTGTTTCGTTGGCCACCAAGACTGGGTCAGATGGGGATCTCCAAAAGAAGGAATTAACCAACAACCAGTCATTTGCCGGGAAGTTTTTCCTTTTGTGTTCCCTCAGGGAAAATGGGCATTTTCAGACCAAACAGGTATAGGAACTGTGGCTATGGGAACTACCCACCAGGATGCTCCCTAAACAAGTATTCACCCCATGGGGATTTCTTTCTGCTTGGCCCACCAGAAGGTGCTAGTAAGAGAAGGACGCTGGTCAATGAGTTCTGCCAATCGACATACATAAATAAAAAATAAATAAATGTGTCTTATATCAGTCCTGCATTTAACCCATCCTCTACTAGAAACCTTCCTCGAAATAGGGAGCGATGCGGGTTGCTAACCCTAACCCTAACCCTACCCCAACCCTAACCCTAACCCTGGTGGGGACTCAAACCCTCTGGTTACAAGCCAAGTTCCCTTTCCCCTTGGGGATGGTATCCTGGTCCCGTCTGCTGGCCCTGGACTGTACCACCACCAACCGGATCAGTAGGCCAGTGCTACTTAAATTTTATTATTTAAACTCCTAACCCCAACCCGAACCCAAACCCTAACCCTAACCCTGGTGGGGACTCAAACCCTCTGGTTACAAGCCAAGTTCCCTTTCCCCTTGGGGATCGTACCCTGGTCCCGTCTGCTGGCCCTGGACTGGACCACCACCACCAACCAGATCAGTAGGCCAGTGCTACTTAAGTTTTAGCTTTTAAACTCCTAACCCCAACCCGAACCCCAACCCTAACCCTAACCCTAACCCTGGTGGAGACTCAAACCCTCTGGTTACAAGCCAAGTTCCCTTTCCCCTTGGCCATGGTCTGCCCACAACTACAAGTACATCACTAAATATGGTAGTCCACCTGTCGTAGGAACAGGTTCCTCTGACAAAGTTTTGGCGAACCACGATCGTTCCCACTTCCTGTGGTGTGGACTGAAATACGGTCGGCCAAAATATGATAGGATTACCTCCAGGCAGGCACTCTTAAGTGTTGTCAGCACGAAAACATAATAATAATAAAAAAATAATAAAATAAAGACGACGTTTGAAATTATGAGCTAAGAAGTGGATGATATTAATGGCTCTTCGTGTGCAAATACTTGCACATCACACATACGCTCCCAGTTGTGTCATTATATCTCTCGAATCACCTGTCTAGCACTCTGCAGCCTGTTCTCCGATGAATAAGAGCCTAATATCTACTTTATGAAGCTCTCCTACCGAGAGAGGCCCGCGGCACATCAAGGACCGAGGTTTATATAATGTTAGAGGATGAGTAATGAGGCAGCATGATTTTGCCTGCCGCTCCTCTGTAATGAATAACGGCGTCCTTCTGTGGGAGTTCGCCTTGGAAGCAGCGATTATTTTAAATCAACAGATAGCAGCAGGAGGTTCTCGTCCGTCAGCCAAAAACATGTTAGTTTGATTCATGATGTGAAAAAAGTGAGAAGAGGGGATTTTTAAAGGGCAAGTACGACGTCTGACAGGAGGAGGTGGTCAGTGCCAAAAGCAGGTGAAACCTGATTGACTGTCACTCATTTCAAGCCGTTCGCATGAAGAATCAACAGTAATTTGTCTTTGATAGGAAGGTACACAGAGATTTTGTACAAATAGGAATGGATAGAAACTTTATTTACCAAAAGAAGGTAACCATTTTTTTGTTTTTTTGACTTCTATAAAGTGCATCAGTTTACTACTACTATGACTAAGTAAGAAGAAAATGTAATTTAAGTAAATATGGTTAAAGGAAGACAATAAAAAGACTATAATGATTATAAACAGAACAGAAAACAGATATTCAAAAATTAAACAAACCCATGTGTGTTTTATTAGATAAGACTGAGATTATATTAAACTCTAATGATCCCTGTGCGTATAATTAACATGAAAAATTCATGACATTTTACATGATTGAAAACAATAGGACTCCAGCTGCTGGAGCTCAGGGTGAGCCTGAAAGTTACTGTCAAACACAAATCACTGCGCAATAACACTTTGATCAGCATTACCTGACGTTCTGCAGCCATAGACCTCGAATCGCATGCAGATGCCTTGCTCCCAGGTCATGGGGCGGATGCGGACGTAACGAGCCAGAGACTGTTTGGGAAGGAAGGCGTGAACTTCGTCCATTGCATTGTGGTTCCCCTGAAAGATCTGAACACAGATGGACATCTCGGTTAATTCTCTTACTTCTACAACTGATATGATCACAAGGAAATGTTTTTTTTTAACTACATGCAGTTGTTAACAGAAGCTGATACAGCTATATCAGGCAATCGAGGAACCAAATAATCGATAACCTAAAAAAAGAAAGGAACCAATTAACCTGAGAAATAACCGATAAAAGAATCAACCAACCAAACAAACTATTAACCACTCTAACTATCAAAAGAACAAAAACATCAAGAAACCAAAGAATCCACCAACAAAAGAAAAAACCAAAGAACCAGAAAGAGAACCAACGAAAGAATCAACAAACCAACCGACCAACCAACAACACAAGACAATTGAGGACCAATGAATCAGTCAAACAATAAAACACCCATTTTTTTCAAATCCAACAGAAGGAACAAACCAAGGAAACTGAGAAATAACCAATAAAACAAAATCAACCAACCAACCAGTCAAATAAAGTATTAACCACTCTAACCATCTAAAGAACAAAAACATCAAGAAACCAAAGAATCCACCAACAAAAAGAACAAACCAAGGAACCAGAAAAAGAACCAACAAAAGAATCAACCAATCAACTGACCAACCGACCAACCAACCAACCAACCAAGGAATCAAAGAATAGACCCACCAGCTATCCATCCAACCATCCAACCAACCAACCAACCAACCAACCAACCAACCAACCAACCAACCAATCAACCAAGAATCAGACAACAAAAGACAATGGAGGACCAATGAATCAGTCAACCAATAAAACACCCAACAATTTTTTTCATATCCAACAGAAGGAACAAACCAAGGAAACTGAGACCCAACTCAGACTCGAAAAAAGAATCAACTAACCAAATTATCAACTAATCATTGAACAAACCAATCAACCAATCGAGGAAATCATCAACCAACCAATCAACCCAGGAACCAAAGACTGGAGCAACCAACCGACCAAGAATCAAACAACAAAAGGAACTTACCAAGAGAAAAACAAGAGGAAACACAGCACGGAAACAGAGACGCTAACTATTAACAGTCAACCAAGACTAATCCATCTTCATTACTAACCAATCATTGAACCAAAGAATCAGTCAATTTAAAACCAATCAACTACCAAAGAATGGACCAACCAGTTTAGCCCATTGTCTGAAGAAATCCATGTAATACGATCATTGTTTCTGTGAACTCTTTTGTTCCCTTTCTTCTTCTGGTTTTATACATTTATATAATATCATGTTTGCATTATTACTACTATAGCTCCTGCTAAACTCTAACCGTTTCTACCACTGGTGTGACTTTTGTTGCTGCGCCTGCATTTTCTCAGCGACCTGGGAGAGAACATACTGCATACTTGACTTAATCTTTGATTCTACCGTCTCAGCCTCTCTTTCTTCTCAACAAGGGACACTGTGTCCACATTAAGCGCCGTGTAAAACTCTGCAGGCTCCGTTTAACGGCCGCGGAGACAAAGCCGTGACTTATTAGCACAGCGCATCGCGTCCATCAATACGTTGCTTAATGAGAAGCTCATTGCATTTCTTCACGAGTGTCTACGAGACGAGCGCCTGTACAACAGTGTTCCTTCCCGGAAATTGATTGTGATTTTGATGATGGGAAGTGCGATGTAAAGCAGAGACATTCAGATGAGGCACGCTGCCAAACCCTGTCAGCCTCGGAACACATTGATTAAACGCTTCACATTTCCCTCCCCCCATTGATTGCAAAGCAGAGTCCTTCGTCGCTCGTCAATATCGTACAGATAAGAGTTGTTACAGCGCATCAACTTAATCATCGTTCATTTCATTACCTTCTGCTTGGGGCCTTCCTTCACGGGGACCCAGTCCTCGCCGTTGGAGCTCAGGTCTACCTTGAACGAGCGCACGAAATAGTGCTTCTTGGTCTCTTTGGAGATGGCTCCCTGCGTCCCGATGGCCGTGATGAATCTGAGAAAGCCCAAGTCCACCTGGAAACACAGTGAAGGACAGCGGTGCATGAGTGGAAATACAGACAGGTCCCTGTTGCACATAAATGTTACTTATGGCGGGTTAGGTTTAAAGCTCACATAGAGTGGTCCTGTTGCACATATATGTTAGTTATGGAGGTCTACTTACATACATTAACTTGTTTTTATGGTCAAAAACCTCCTAGTTGCTGTAAATGAGCCGATAGAAATCCTCTTTTCTGACGCTGTTGCCCAGCCACGATATTTCAGACTCAACTCTCACACCCAGAAGACAGAGTGTATTGTGATTGGCCAGCCAGCGTAGAGGCTTCCCAACTGTCTTGTGGCCAATACCCGGAAGTGACATATTTAGCACACCAGCCAACGGACGTTATTCTTCTTCTGCGGTTCAATGTACGCAACCAGATGTGCCCGGACTAGTGCCCGGAGCTGTTCCGGAGAACCGCTGTTTACGTAACCAGACGGATTTTTTTCAGAGATCTCGCTGAGCCCGAGATTACAATAAAACACAACGTTCTCAGCAGTGGCTGAACTGTTTGTTTAGAACCTTCAGGGCTTCATAAACAAGGTAATGACGCAGATACACACTAAAAAAACAGCGTTAATAGGAACTTCTGGTTTAGGTCCGCTTTAACCAACATGAACTTTTTGATCCATAGTGAGAAAAATGTGAAACGTTGTGCTTCAAGTACATGGAAAATGGCTAAATATAAAACAAAAAGTGATACATTTGATAGCAAAAGCTAATGAATAGATAGTTAGAATACATGGCTTATACTTAAATGGCTAAACCATTAAATACATGGTTAGAAAACCTAGTAAAGATGATTAAATAAACAATGAAACATGTACTGTATTGAAAGGTAAGCCTTATGATAATGGTTCAAATACGAGTATATTAAAGTAATAAATCACGGTTCCAATACAAAGTCTATGAGTATTTGCAATACGTGTAAACATGA